>NC_087223.1:6721598-6729098 GCF_015104395.2 Macrobrachium nipponense
GAGAGAGAGAGAGACTATACCTGGCATCTTTCCGGCTGTCTGTGTTCATCTTTGTTCAATCTGATTAAGCATATAATTGGTAACACAAGTGGTATTATTATTATTATTATTATTATTATTATTTATTATTATTATTATTATTATTGGTTGTCCAGCCTAGCAAACCCTTTTCTGTTCTCTATATATAATTTTTATTTTATATTAATCGTTATTTTGTCTTGTTTTTCTAATGTTTAACTTACATTTTTTTATTTGTTTTTAATTCAGGTTCGTTCTTTAGGCTATAGCCAGACCGTGCTGTTTCCCGTTAGGGAAACATTGCGTTCTTTAGTGGCAGGAAGCCTGTGTTATTTGCCTAATCAAAAATAGATTATTTGATTTTGAAAGAGAGAGAGAGAGAGAGAGAGAGAGCCTATAAAAAAAAGTCAGGCGACTTAGTCTTGACAAACGCCTTCAATTTGCAACCGCTTGCAACAACTAGAAGTAAGCCGTTTGCATCGAAGACGCAGGCATGCAAGCAAATGGCAATACTTTGCATTTTTATGGCGCTCCCGGGCTATGTTGCAAGAGTCTTGGGTATATTGGGCTAAGAATAAACGACCTCAGATAATTGCTGGTTGCAATATTGCATCAGATGTCACTTGTGAAGTCAGGAAGAGAACCTTTTCTCTCTCTCTCTCTCTATATTCACGTTTTCATTCATTTTTGCTGGGTGAAGGAGAATATATTGTACAGAGTTAAGTGTATTGTTATAATGAGTTCTCTCTCTCTCTGTAATGAACTTTTGCTGTATGAAAGAAAGATTGTGTAGAATTGTGTTGATATTTTTATTATTATGCAGTATCTGTGTGTGTGTGTGCGCATGTAGTTAAGGACCTTCCTCTCTCTCTCTCTCTCTCTCTCTCTCTCTCTCTCTCTCTCTCTCTCTCTCTCTCTCTCTCTTCCCTACCGTTCCGTTAATCTCAAGATTACAGTCTTGTTTCCTCATTTCCTGTGAGTAAGTTCTCACGACGGCTGTGTTCAAACGTTTTTCTCCTTGTCACAAGCCTTGAATTAACTCCGCTCTCTCTCTCTCTCTCTCTCTCTCTCTCTCTCTTTGCGGTCCACAGGCATTTTGTTAAAAGCATTTCTTATCACGCCATGTCGTTTGAAACTGATTAACACTAGTGTCACAGCATTGAAAATGAAAAAAAAAAACATTTTTAAACCCAGTCATGCCAAATTTAGCGAACTAATATCCAAACGTATGCATACATATGTATACATATTCAGGGATTGTAGAGTGGTATTGGTTTTCACATGTATATTCCGCGTCGTATTTGATACATATTTCAATCGGAATTAAAATAGAACTTGTAAACTGTATACATAAACTGGTAGCTTTCTATATCACTTGAGATAATTGAGTCTAGCTTTTTAAACACAAGTCTCTCTCTCTCTCTCTCTCTCTCTCTCTCTCTCTCTCTCTCTCTCTCTCTCTCTCTCTCTCTCTTTCCATATATATAATATATTCAAACTGAATGAAAACATTATATATGAACACTGCACTCATTTATATCACTTGATAATGAAGCCATTAGCATTTAAAAGACCAATCTCTATATGTCATCTCCAAGGGGGGCAGGCAATTCATTTAAAGCTGCTGAGTTGGGTACGCGCTTCCCCATGCCCTGGGTGTTGGGTACTGAAACGGGGTCCACGGATACCTCTCCTATAATTGCTACAAGAGAGAAATGGTTCGAGATTGTATTGTGATGTCTTTCAGATATTCATAACTCCGTAGGGGGTGCGGGTTGTGGGGGGGGGGGGGGGGGGGGGGGGGGGTTCTTTGCAGCGTCCCTCTTCGGCCCCTACCTGCGACCCCCTTCCATTCCTTTTACTGTACCTCCTTTCATATTCTCTTCCTTCCATCTTACTTTCCTCCTGTTACACCTTTCTAACCTTTTACCGTCAATCTCCCTTTCAGCGTTGATTAACCTCATGGGTCCCAGTGCTTGGCCTCAATTCTCTATAGCCCGTTCAATGCAGATATTCGTAAGGAATAAATACATTGATCTTTGTTGAGATTTTCAATCATTTCATGCTGATGTTTATACTGGTGTTGTTTACTGACCTTAACTATTCTTTGGCAGTGTATTTGTGTCTTGTTTCTTGTTATTATTTATGTTTGTTTGTTTGTTTGTTTGCCATTGTTATAAATATTAATTATCAGTATTATTATCAATATTAATCATCAATGTTTATAGATATTTATGATCAATGTGTACCAATGTTATTTATCAATATTATCAATATTAATGATCAGTATTAATATTTGTCAATGCTAAATATCAATACTAATAATATTCAATATCAATATTTGTTTTCAATATCGACCATATTAATATGAAAATTATTCATCAATATTATCAATATTTATTAATATCAATTTATTGCAACTATAAATAAAAAACTGGCATATTTGCGTTGAAACTTTTGCCTCACCCTGTTCATTAAAATGCATTGAAATATATTCAAAATAATTAAAATATTTCATCTTATCTAATGTTCTCTTTCTTCTCCATTTTCAGGTATGATAATGACCAGATTAAATTGGGTTGACGTAGTAAAGTGAATGTTTTAAAATTATTATACTTTTGTTCTAAGGGGTCCACAATATTAAAAATATTAAAAGTTCGTGTATAATTTCTAAACACTATAGAGAAGCTTTCGAACCCTTTTCTGGCTTCAAAACAAGATGAACCCAGGGAAGGGTTCGAAAGCTGTTACAAAGTGTTTATGAATTATACACGAACTTTTAACATTCTTATTATTGTAGGACCCCTTAGAACATTGTATAACCTCTCGTTATGGAGAGTCTTTTCCCAATTTTTAATTTTATTAAGTGTTAATATTGGTAAGATTCAGGTTTATAGATATAAATATTAAATATTTTGAGGGTTTATATATGTATTTTAGGAAATTAGAAATTCATTGAATTTTATGTCTGATGTGTATTTGCCTATAAGTCATTTATTGAAAAGTAAAGATATAAAGGACTATAATAATTTATTATTATTATTTTTTTTTCTTTTTTTATGTTTTTTATTTTATTTTATTATTGTTTTTTTTTTTTTTTTTGTCTATCACAGTCCTCCAATTCGACTGGGTGGTATTTATAGTGTAGGGTTCCGGGTTGCATCCTGCCTCCTTAGGAGTCCATCATTTTCCTTACTAGGAGCACACACTTCTGCATGAGTCCTGGAGCTACTTCAGCCTCTAGTTTTTCCAGATTCCTTTTCAGGGATCTTGGGATCGTGCCTAGTGTTCCTATGAAAAAATTAATGGGTACGATTTCCACTGGCATATCCCATATCCTTCATTTTCTTATTTTCAGATCTTGATACTTGAAAAAAAAAATTTTTTTCCCCTTTCTCTCTTCAAAAACCCCCCCCTCTTGAAGTCCCATGGTATTATTATTATTATTATTATTATTATTATTATTATTATTATTATTATTATTATTATTATTATACTCACACGAAATTTGAACACCAAAACCCATTGTAGATTCCAGCACAGACAGTCTTTATCCATCTCCTAAGTAGACAGATAGGCCTATGGATGTTATAGTAATCGTTCACCTGGGCATTTAATTAAATTCTTATAGGCCTAGAAGTCTCGCCAGCCTCCTGTATAGGTTGTTTTTCCCTCAGGCTGTTAGATAATTTCTTGTTTACGAGTCCCCGAATAGTTTGTTGTTGTTTGGCTCGACTTTACCTGTTGTTTCAAGGTATTCTTGGCGTTGTTTTGACCCTTGTGTCGTCTTCTTATAGGTTATAGGTTCAGTTGTTTTGTTTGGATCAAGTTGAGGTGTTATTACGGTGTTGTTTCAAAGCTTTCTAGACGTTGTTTTGACCCTTGTACCGTGTCTTAGGTTTCCATGTTGTTTTGCTTGATTTTGGCCGCTGTTTTACTGTGTTGTTTCAAGCTTCCTGGACGTTGTTTTGACCCATGTACGTGTTTCATGTCTCAGTGTTGTTTTTCCTTGAGACTGAGATATATCTTGTTTACGAATCTAAGACGTTTGTAGCCTGAGGCTAGATTCTGAATGATGTTGTTTAGCTCGAGCTTGTAGCCGTTGTTTTGCGTTGTTTCGAGGTATTCTTGGCGTTGTTTTGACCTTGTGCTCTCTCTCTCTCTCTCTCTCTCTCTCTCTCTCTCTCTCTCTCTCTCTCTCTCTCTCATCCCAGTTGTCTAATCTTTTGCGAATGATATAACTTATTGGTATATTAATAATAATAATAATAATAAAAATAATAATAATAATAATAATAATAATAATAATTTTGGATATAATGATAATAATAATAATTGATATTAATTAATAATAATAATAATAATAATAATATAATAATAATAATAATAATAATATTAATAATAATAAATAATAATAACGCAGACGTCAGGTCAAAACCCAACGCCGGAAATATGATAAAAGCCATAAACACATGGGCAGTGCCAGTAATCAGATACAGCGCAGGAATAGTGGAATGGACGAAGACAGAACTCTGCAGCATAGATCAGAAAACTAGGAAACCTATGACAATCAACAAAGGCCAACTACACCCAAGGAGCAAAATAACGATCAAGACTATACTTAACACGAAAGGAAGGAGGGGTGGGGACTACTAAGTATAAGAGGACTGCGTCCAACATCGAAGAACAGAGCACTGGGGCAAATACCTGAAAACCAGTGAGAACGAGTGGCTCAAGAGTGCATGGGAAGAAGGACTGATAAAAGTAGATGAAGACCCAGAAATATACAGAGACAGGAGAATGACGAACGGAACAGAGGAATGGCACAACAAACCATTGCACGGACAATACATGAGACAGACCAAAGAACTGGCCAGCGATGACACATGGCAATGGCTACAGAGGGGAGAGCTAAAGAAGGAAACTGAAGGAATGATAACAGCGGCACAAGATCAGGCCCTAAGAACCAGATATAATATTTAATCAAAAACCCCACTTTCTCACCCGTTGCCTGACCTTTAACCTCAAATCCTAACTTTTGAATGAAGAACCCCACTGGTTTCAACCTCAAACCCCGCCTCCCCAACCCCACAAATCTTTTTTTCTATGCAAACAGGCTCTCAGATGTGAATATAAAGCTATAGGTTTTATGCATCTTGGGAAACGTGATCTGAGTCATCTTTGAGAGAGAGAGGTCTGTCTGTCTTCTGGAACCGTCTACGTCAAAGGAGCCGGGAAGTTCCTGAAGTTGGACTGAGAGGACCAATATGAAATCAGGCTGAAGTTTGAATGGACAAAGACGGAATGAAGTTTTGAGAGAGAGAGAGAGAGAGAGAGAGCTGGCCACAACAGCCTATTGTATGAATATAATACACAACAACAAACATCTTTCCCGCATCAATCTCCAGGAAATGCACAAAGCAAAAACGACAAAAAAATTATAAAATTCCCAAAGACAAACAAGGAAATAAAAAAAAAAAAAAAAAAAAAAACATTGAGCAAAGAACAAAGGACCGAACCGCAGTCGCTCGCGACATCCGCCTTGCGTCGGTGACCATGGGAATCGTGACGCCAGACGATTTAGCAATCAATTCGTCAAGAATTCCGTGAAAATGTTGCATACATCGACTCACATTTGCAGCTGAAGGTAGATGTATTAAGAGAGAGAGAGAGAGAGAGAGAGAGAGAGAGAGAGAGAGAGAGAGACTGCCTAAATACAGTGCTTCAATACATCAAAATACAATTCATTATCCTAAATACAGGAATTTAAATAATATTTCTATACAATACGATACAGTATTTTGTCAATACAATACTAACAACTGTATTGCTTCAATACAATGAAAAAACGTAGTTCACATTCAATATAATGCATTATTCATCCAATACAATGAAATACTCCAGGTCCTTGTTAAAGAATAATGTATTACAATCAAATACAATACAATGCGAGGTAATACATCACAATGCAATGTAATACAACACAATACAGAAAACACACAAAACAATCCACAATACAATGTAACACAATAAAACACAATACCGGACACTACAACACAATGCAATATAATACACACAATACAATTCAATATAATACAAAACAATACAACACAAAACAACCCTATAAAACACAATACAATGTAATACAACACAATACAAAACAATACAACATAACACCAAACAATACACTACAACACAATATAACACAATACAACACCATACAGCATAGCACAAAACAATACAATATGACACAATCCAACACCACATAACACAAAACAAAGCAATACAACACCATACAACATAGCACAAAACAATACAATATAACCCAATCCAACACTATACAAAATAACACAAAACAAAACAATACATCACCATACAACACAATACAACACCATACAACACAATACAACACCAATACAACACAATACAACCCAATCCAACACTATAACAAAATAACACAAAACCAAAACAAAAATACAACACCATTCAACACAAATACAACCACCTACAACCCAATACAACACCATACAACACAATATAACCCAATCCAACACTATACAAAATAACACAAAACAAAACAATACAACACCATACAACACAATACAACACCATACAACCCAAGACAAAGAAAACGCCAGGAAATCCAACCCAACTGTCCATTACAGGTTAATGCAAACACGCCACGCCCCCCACAAAGGTATATACTTCGTGATTAAATATATATATACGCGTTACGCGCGCGCGCAAGAGATATAGAGAGAGGCAGTTCGTGATCAAAGATAGTGTAAACGTTACGCGCGCGCGAGAGATATGGCACATTCATTCACCCCATACGCTCGGAAGCTATCGAGGGCTGGTGATAATTATCATAATGGGGTGTCTTTGCTCAGCAAATAATTCTAAGCCTGAGTAATCGGGTTCATTTGCATACTGAGAGAGAGAGAGAGAGAGAGATAAAATAAGGATATCAAAAGACAATGAATGCAAAAAATAAGATAAATATTTTGATACTTTAATATGCAGGAACAAGGAAGAGAGAGAGAGAGATAGGAGAGATAGAGAGAAGAGGAGGAGAGAGAGAAATAAAATGCATAACCAGAACAGAGACAATGAATTAAAAAAATAAAATAAATATTTTGACATCTTGATATGCAAAACTGACACGTTATAATAATAAAGAAAATTCTCTCTCTCTCTCTCTCTCTCTCTCTCTCTCTGCATCGCTTCAGGCGAGGGTAGTAATGCTCTCTGAGAAATATTCCCGAGGGGGAAAGGTGAAACAAATGGTCTGTAAAACTCTCTCTCTCTCTCTCTCTCTCTCTCTCTCTTTGGGGCCAGGGTGTGATGCTTTTTGGGTGTGGTCCTCCTTTTAAAGGGTAACTGGACCCCACTACAGTTGTGCCTTTGTTGTAAATTGGTGCTTTTGTTATTTTTATTATTATTTTATTATTATTATTTCATTTTTATTATTATTATTGTATT
>NC_087223.1:6734098-6754791 GCF_015104395.2 Macrobrachium nipponense
TTATTAATTAATGTCTCCAACATAGATTTTATCATTTATCACCAACACACAGCCTTCAACATTGACTTGATCTCCAACACACCAACCTCCAACATGAATTTTTCCCCAACACACCAACCTCCAACATGAATTTTTCCCCAACACCAATCTCCAACATGAATTTTATCCCCAACACCAATCTCCAACAAATTCCCTGTCTCCAACACAGCAATACAAATCAGAAACACGTGTGTATGCTTGTTGAGCTCTCTCTCTCTCTCTCTCTCTCTCTCTCTCTCTCTCTCTCTCTCTCTGTGGCGTTTTCTTGGTTGGCGGAAGAAACATTATCTGCACAATGTGTGTGTGAGAGAGAGAGAGAGACTTTATCTTTAGTGCATTCATTTTTGAGAGAGAGAGAGAGAGAGAGAGAGAGAGAGAGAGAGAGAGAGAGCATTAGGGTGTCAGTTCCGTCGGCCTCTGCATAAAAAATTCATTATTATTATTAGATTATCTTAAATTACGAAAAGATGTATAAATATAATTTTATAAAGCAACTGTACAACCCAATCAATCAATAAATCAAGGAAATCAGATAAAACAAAATAAATGAATCGATAAAAAAAATCGACACCAAACAGAAAATAGCAAAAGAAACTTTACAATTGATAAAAAAAAAAAAAAAAAAAAAAAAAAGCAATCCAATCCAGTAGCAGATCTGCCGAGGGGAGAGAGTAAGGCACCCACGCCCACTCCAGACCAAATTCGGAGAGGATGAACCAAGGGGCGTCCCTCTATGGCCCCCCGCCCGCGCCTCCGGACGGTGGTGAGTTCGAATCTAGGTAACCCCTCCCCCGCCCCCGCCCTGGAGAGTCCACGCCCTTCCCTAGGGCTTGTTTGACCCCTGCAGGCAGGTGGTGAGGTGGGACGCTGGAGAAGAGGGCGAGGGCGTCTCCTCCATCGGCGGGAAGAGTAGGATCTCGGTAACAAGGTATGGGTTTTGTCTCTCTCTCTCTAAATTGTGTGTTTTATAGGTAATTTCTCTCTACATATCAGTGGAAAAAGATCTTAGATAACAGAGAGAGAGAGAGAGAGAGAGAGGAGAGCGAGGAGGGGAGAGAGGCTTCCAAGGATTAGGATGTCTCAAAGTTTTGCCTCCGATCCGAGAGACATCGTGTTGCTCACTTATCTGTAGGAGCAGTTTTACTGTTCATTCATAGTGTCCTCCAATGATTTTGTCTAGCTTTCTTTTAAACTCTTCCACACTGTTGCTGTTTACAACTTCTGGTGGCAGTTTATTCCACGTGTCACATATCTTGTATGTAAAGAAGTTCCCACAATGGGATGTGTTGTATCTCTTCAGTTCTAGTTTCCATCCATTATTTCTTGTCTGGTTTTCGTTTAATGTAAATAGGTTACTGTCTAGTTTTGTTATTCCTTTCAGTATTTTATATATTTTTCTATTAGTTGTCTCGCAATCGTCGTTTCTAAGCCATACATGTTCAGGCTCTCTCGTCGTCTTCGGTAACCTATTTGCCTGATGGATGGAATTAACTTTGTGGTTCTTGCTTGTACACCTTCTAATCTATTAATGTCTTTCTTAGTGTTGGTGACCAGAACTGAATCTGTATATTTAAGATGGGGTGGGGTCTAACTATTGATGTGTAGAGCTGCAGCACCGTTTCCTTGTTTCTGTATTTGAACTGCCTCTTTATGTATCCCATCAGTTTCTGTGCCTTCTTTTCAGCAAAGCCCTCTTCTACGCTACGTATTTATGTCATTCCCAAGCAGCATGTAGCTGGCATGAGGGTTGTTTGTACCTGTTTGTAACACTACACTTATCCACATTAAAAGGCATTTGCCATTTTTTACTACTCTCCTATTTTCATTAGATCATTTCTTAAACTTTCCACTGCATCTGGGTCTGCTGCATTTACACCTAGTTTGGTGTCATCTGCAAATTTGTCTGTCCTGCTAGTTAAGCCTACAACAATGTCATTAATGTAAATAAAAAAACAAGAGAGGGCCAAGGACAATTACCAGGATTAGGATGTCTCAAAGACTTGTTAGTCCATCCGAAGAGAGAGAGAGAGAGAGAGAGAGAGAGAATATATTCCAGTTCATTAAACAATGAATTCCCCCTACCCCCAAAAAATCAAAATACAAAAAAAAAATAAATAATTGAAATCACCTTTTTAGTACGACAACCTATCCCATCTCATATCTAGTGATCTACCAAACGTATGAGATAATGAGTTGCCACTTATTGTTTTTTATTCTTATTTGCAGGTATGTTGATTTACATGGTGGTCTTTCTTGTGTATGACAGTCTGGGTGAGTTGCTATGTTATATTTGTTATTTTTGTTGTTGTATTTTTTTTTGGTATTGTTGGTGTTATGGTTATAGTTACAAGGTGCAATGAGTGTTACTATTGTTATTTATGTTAATGTTGTTAAATTTATTACCATTTGAAATGTGTTTTAATTGATTTTATGTCACAGCGAATTTTTTTCTTTTTCGTTCTATTGGATATGCTTGTCACTACAAAGCCTTGAGGTCCAAGTGCAAGAAACATGAAGAAATTGTGATGTCCGGTAGTGGGAAACGAGCCCATTTACCATAATCACAACGAGGTCACCGTTTCCGACCTCTGACCACGAGATGGATAGAAGTATATATTGCCTCTCGTACATATACATGTCGTTTTCAGGTATATTTATTAGGATCTATTCCAGCTCAAGTAAATGCCTGAAAATGGTCAGGTCGGCAGCGTGACCTCGTCGTGATTATAAAAACCCGGGTTCGTTTCCCGCTACCGGACATTTTATGTTTCTTCATGTTTCTTGCAATGGACTTCAAGGCTTTGTAGTGACAAGCAGTTGGACTGTTTCATTACAGATGTATGTGGTAAAAATGGCCAGTAGATATATATATTATATATATATATATATATATATATATATTATATATATATATATATATATATATATATATATATATATATATATATATATATATATATATATTGAGTTTGCATCTCAAATATATTGCTATTGTCAGCTTTGAAGCCTCTCTCTCTCTCTCTCTTCTATCTCCTTCTCTCTCATACTCTCACCTCTCTTCCCCCTCCCTACGCTTACTGCGCTCAAAACAAGGCGTGACGAATTGAGAAAGAGGAGGTGGAGAGAGGAAGAAGAAGTGAGATTAGAAGAGAGGAGGAAGAGACCTTAAGAAAGAGATAGGAAGGAAAAAGGACGGTGAGGACCGAAATGGAAGAGATTGAGGGAGCCGAGAGAGGTAGAGAGCGAGAGGTAGAAGGAGAGAGAGGAAGATGGAAAAGAGGTGGAGAGAGGGACGAATTGAAGGCAAAAAGAAAGGGAACTACGGAAACTGATAAACTGAGAGAGAGAGAGAGAGAGAGAGAGATGAGAGAGACGAGGGAGAGAGAGAGAGAGAGAGAGAGAGAGGGAGGTTGGGTCGTAGAGTCAGTCAGTGAGCGATGTAGCTTAAATCCCATGTGATTATCCAGGGTTGGGGACGCATCTAATATGACAGATCTATTTCTCCTCGTTCTAAATTATCCTGTGACTCGGTGCTGTGCCGCGCATTCTCTCTCTCTCTCTCTCTCTCTCTCTCTCTCTCTCTCTCTCTCTCTCTCTCTCAATATTATGAGAATAAAATACGGATTATCTATTGAAAATCTATCATTATATCCAAATATGTATTGATATTCCGTGACTCTCTCTCTCTCTCTCTCTCTCTCTCTCTCTCTCTCTCTCTCTGCACCTAAGAAAATATTTCTATTGAAAAATCATTTTTTTATCAATTATGTATTGATATTCCATAGCAATCTCTCTCTCTCTCTCTCTCTCTCTCTCTCTCTCTCTCTCTCTCTCTCTCTCCTGCTAAGAGATGGCCTTGGTTTTATCAGATGGAAGATAAAAAATACACGAATGTTCTAGTGTCTGATTTTGTACTCAATTTATTTTTGTCAGTTCTTCCTTGTCTTGATATTTTTCAATATTTTTCTCTTATTTATTTTTCAAAATGTGTAATTCTTCTTCTGATTCATTATTTATTCATCGTCTTCAATTTTTTGTTTAGTTTTTAAATGGTTAGAATGGGTCATTATTTATCTAATTCGAGAATTTACTCAATATTTTGCTTCCAAATTCTTCCGTGTTTCCAGTGAGTTGCGTCATATTTTATTAAAACAACAAGGAAAGCCCCGTGGTGCATAGGTTACCGTCCTCAGTTCATTGACGTTGGTCTTTTTAGCCTGTGAATGAGTACCCACAGCTTATTGTGGACTCCGAACCACATTATCTCGAGAAATGAATTTCTAATCACCAGAGATAAATTCCTCTGACTCCACGTTGGCAGAGCGTGGTGGAATCGAACTCGGGACTACCGAATCGGTAGGCGAGCACGTGAACCACTCGTCCGACGAGGAACTTTGTGTATATATATATATTATATTATAAATAAATATATATATATATATGTATATATATATATATACATATATATATATTGTGTATGTGTACATGCACATACTACGCGTCCCCGCTCGCGCAAACCCACATACCATAAACGCACGCAGAAGAAGAAGAAAAAAAAAGCTCCCAGAAGAATGTCATAATCTGTCATACGGCATCATAGTGTTTTTCCCTACTAAAAAAAAAAAAAAAAAAAAAAAACGGTACCAGCCTGAACCTCTGGGCTCCTTCCCCGGTTCCCCGAAGAGGACGCTAAGTACCGCCTTCTCCGGTCCCAGATTCTATAGAGTTTGTCGCGTGTCTGCCCAGTTGAACACGGCCCTTGACAAATGGTACAGTCTATTCTGGGCCTGAGATGACAAGGTTTTTCTTCGCGGTCTTTATTTTTAGATTCGAGATTTACGGCTAGGAGGCTTTTTTGCGTTATCTCTGTCACGTTGTTGAACGTGGCTTGGTGATTGGGTTGTTTCGCTTAAATTATTTTTAGGTTCTATGTAGTATTTTGGTTTAAGATGGTCTATTAGGCTGTTTTGCGTTCGCTCTGTCACGCTGTTGAACGTGGGCTTGGTGATTGGGTTGTTTCGCTTAAATTATTTTAAGGTTCTATGTAGTATTTTGGTTTAAGGTCTGGTTAGGCTGTTTTGCGTTCGCTCGTCACGCTGTGAACGTTGGCTTGGTGATTGGGTTGGTCAGCTTATGTATTTTTTAAGCAATGTAATTTTGGTTTTAAATTGGCTATTAGGCTGTTTTACGTTAGCTTTGTTCCACTTTTGAACGTGGCTTGGTGTTTGTATTTAGTTTTCTCACGTTTTGGGAACTGTTTTCAGCTTTCTGAAATGGCTTGAAAACTGTTTTCCGCTTTCTGAAATGTCTTGAAAACTGTTTTCCGTCCCCTGAAATGTGTCTGAACTGTTTTCATTGTCTGAAATGCTTTAGAATTCGACCAGGTTGATGATAATTTATATCTGCGTGAAATCTCTCGATTTCATTTTATACGTTTTGGTCTAGAGGGAAATGTTTGAACTTAATATTTACACATCTCTTGTAATATTAATAATAATTAAAAAACGAAAAGTTCTACAATTAAACGAAAAATACAAAGCTAAGAAAACCCAAGCAGAAACAAGTTGTGTATAAAGAAATAAATCAAATACATCATCCAGCCTCATAATATTATTCCCCTAGAACGAAGAGGAAGAGAGAGAAACGGTTTTACGATCCCTCGTTCACGCTTTTGAACGGCTCTCTCCCTCCCCCCTCCCCCTCAGACTCCTCCCTCCTCCTTGATGCCATCTCTGTTTCCATTATGGAGATGACGGTGATTCTGGTTTTGTGGAGGAAGGAGCAGAAACAGGAGAAGCAGTGGGAGCAAAAGCAGTGGGAGATTGATTCGCACAAGCATATGCGGCAGCAGGCTGTGTGATCTACTCGATATTAAGGCTTCATCTTGCCTTGAAGCTGTCTTTGTTTACATATGGAGTGTCGTCTGCTAAAGGCCGTGACTGCCGCTGCTGCTTCTTCTTCTTGTCTTGGAGGATCTCGAGTTTAGGTCACTCTCGTTTGTTCTGTGTTCGTTTCCTTTGCTTTCCCCTTTTCTTCTGTGTTGTTTTTACCCTTTTATTTTTCCTTCCCTGCCTGATTTGCGTGTTTACATGTTTGTGTATTAAGGCCTTTTCAAGCTTTGTTTACATATAGAATGTCGTCTGCTAAAGGCGGTAGCTACTCTCTTGTCTTGGAGGACATCGAGTTTAGGTCACTCCTTTGTTTTGTGTTTTTATCCTTTATTTTTCCCTTTTCCTGTCTGATTTGCTTGTTTGTTTGTGTATTGAGGCATTTTCAAGCTTTGTTTACATATAGAATGTCGTCTGCTAAAGGCAGTAGCTTTCTTCTTGCCTTGGATGGTAGAGAATTTGTGCCACTTGCCTTATTTATTGTGTTTTCCTCTGTTTTTCCTGTCCTGACTGATTAGTTTGTTTATGTTCGTTTATTAAGTCTTTTCCCAGTTTATTTTTACATTGATTTTCCTGTTAGTGTGATTTTACCCTTGTCAACTCACAAAAAGGGAACACATAGGCATTTGACGACAATTTCACTGAACCTTATATTGATATACTTCAAGATAGATATTACCTTCACTAATATATACTTAAATCTATTGCTTTGGAATTCTCACCTTTCTTTTGCTTTCCTTCATTGGTATAACCTCTTCTCTTTGAAGGGGCAAGAATTTTGTTGTTTTTATTGTTGTTGTTATAATTATTATTATTATTATTGTTATTATTATTAATATTATTATTATTATTATAAGACAGTCGAGAATATACACCAAGGTTAGATATACTACTTATCACCAGAGATGTGTTATATTTAAGCTCTGTGTGTATTTAGGCAGAAACAGGTCGTTAAACAAGACAAAAATATACTTACTGATAAACAAAAGGAAAATAAACAAAGTCCTTCATATAGAAAACTTTAATATAATTTGATAGAGGAATCTTTAAACGAAAAATATAATAATAATAATAATAATAATAATAATAATAATATACAAACTAAGTGCTTGATAGAAGGAACATTAAACAGAATAATAGTAATAGTAATAGTGATAGTAATAATAATATGTTCTTGAGGGTAAGCCAGACTGGCGTGTTCAGAGAAACTTGATATATATATCAAAGTGCAGATAGGGTGTGAAGTGGATGAGGGGGGAACCACCCCTCTCAACCCCCCATCCTCTCAGTGCACTTACGTTGATGAAGTGTATGCAGATTTTGTCCAGAGATTGTTTACCGTACTTTAGGGAGACAGAGAGAGAGAGAGAGTGTTACCTCTTCATAGCAAACTTTGGCAGAGACGCAAAGTATGAAAGTTTTTACAAAACTTTGTTTAGCTGTTTAACAGCTTCCACAATTTTTTTTTAACACACCAAGCATAAATTGACGTCGGTGCCATTTTGATCACAAATAAACAAAGTAATTGTTAGTGCCTTTTGAACATCGCACAAATAAACAGTGAATGTAAGTTCATTTTAATATTGCTCAAATAAAGAAAGTAATTGTAAATGCCTTTTGAATATCACACAAATAAACAAAGCAATTGTAAAGGACTTTTTCGATATCATACAAATAAACAAAGCGATTGTAAGGGACTTTTCCAATATCGCACGAATAAACAAAGCAATTGTAAGGGCCTTTTGAATATCGCACAAATAAACAAAGCAATTGTAAAGGACTTTTTCAATATCATACAAATAAACAAAGCGATTGTAAGGGACTTTTTCAATATCGTACGAACAAACAAAGCAATTGTAAGGGCCTTTTGAATATTGTATAAATAAACAAAGCGATTGTAAGTGCCTTTTGAATATCATACAAATAAACAAAGCGATTGTAAGGGACTTTCAATATCGCACGAATAAACAAAGCAATTGTGAGTGCCTTTTGAATATCACACAAATAAACAGAGCGATTGTAAGTGCCTTGTAAACATCACACAAAGCGCAAACAAAGCTATTACTCAAAAACACGTGTTAGCCTCCAGTATCTTGTTCAGAGGCTGGACCACGGTTTGCTCACTGGGCGTGGCCCTATGTACTCTGGGACCACCCTACCCCCCTCCCCCCCTACTTCTAGAGGGGGGGGGGGCCCACAGGGTAGTGATCCGCGGATGATATGCCCAAGGCTTGAGTAGTGGGCGTAGGCGTAGTTGTGGTTTAGTCGCCTCTAACACTTTCTTGATTATTGCTGAAGGTGGCTGGTGTAAGTGGTCTTCTAGATATGCATAAATGGAGTTTGATGTCTTGTTTGTTGTTTGTGTCTTTGTCCAATGTTTGTTCATGGGTTTGTTTGTGTTCCCTGACAGTAATGTGGTTTGGTTAATGTGTGTGTGTACTTTGTTTATATCATGTTTGTTAAAGTCTGAGACACACTGTTGGAGAATATGTTACTGGTGGCTCAAAATATGTTTGTGTCACTGTTTTGGTGTTTGTTCATTGCTTGTTTGTGGTCATGTTTGTGTTTCCTGACAGTAATGTGGTTTGGGATAATTATGCATTATATTTTTATGCTCTCATGTGATAGGGAATCCATTATTGTTATTTTATTTATTTTTTTTTTTTTTTTTTTTTTAGATTTTCGAGTGAAATTACCATTGATTGATGTAGCTTTGTTTATTGTCAATTATTAATTGTGAATAAATTTAATAATTGTTTCTTAACTTTTAATACCGGTTTTTTATTGGTTTTCTTATACACACACACATATATATGTATATACTACATATATACTATGTGTGTGTGTTTGTGCGTGCGCCCAGTGCCCGCCCGTGCCCGCCTGTCTTTTTTAGCAAGTCATCAGTGCGGCAGACTGTAGCGGAGGGTGTTATATAATTTAGTCGTGTTTTTTTTTTTTTTTTTTTTTTTTTTTTTTTTTTTGTGTGTTTTTTTTTTTTTTTTTTTTTTTTTTTGTGAATCTGGAAGAAGAAACAGCTGAGATTTTAGAATTGAATATTTATGAAGGAATGAAATAAACATGGTGTTTATTTTCCCAGAATTAGGAAATACAAAATGTATCCTATACAAAAGTTTAAATAGACTTTGAGTTTTATATATATATATATATATATATATATATATATATAATATATATATATATATATATATATATATATATAGATAGATATATATATATATATATATACAAAATCAGAATAATAAATAATATTAAGCAGATATATATGCGAGTACCCCATTTTACAGGAAAAATTACTCATTAATTAAATAAACAGAGGGTTAGTTTACAAAAAAAAGCTGAAAAATACAAAATGTATTAAAGACAAAGTTTTAAGTAGACTTCGAGTTATGTATCGATATAAGTACAAATTCAATATGATAATATATTAAGCAGATATAAACGGCGATTATTTAGTTAAAAAAAGGAAAAGAAAGATGGCAAATGTTATATATACCAAGGTTTAAATAGACTTGGAATTATATGTAGATATAGATAAAAATTCAGAATTATAATATATGAGGCAGATATGCCCTCATTTTACAGAAAATGAGGATTATTTTGTGGGGAAAAAAAAAATGAAAAATGCAAAGTGCAATATATACGGAGGTTTAAATAAATTGAGTTATACATCAGTGAATAGAAATAAAATTTCAGAATTATAATGCATGAAGTAGATATACCTCATTTTAAAGAAAAGACTGCCGAGGAAGTATATAAATAGAGGATTATTTTGAATAAAAAAATAATAATAGTGGTTATACATCATTTTACACCGAAAAATATATGTATAATGATATATACTGAAACAAAAATATCGCAAATCCCACACATAGCACAATCATCCCTGAAAAAGATCATTTCAAAAACATCCATCCCATACCCTAGGAATCCTATCATAGGACTTCCAGGTGTACGGAAAATACACTTCCTTTCCACACTTGACCGAATGGCTCCTATGAATAGTGCGTCGACACTCAGTGGCGCCTCCATGTCAAGGACAGTGGAATATCCTTCGATTGTGCTCCTCGGAAGGTATAGGTATATAGGTCCTACGTGGGCGTCTGAGGAATGTAGAAGGATTGAGAAGGAGTGGAAGGATGAGGGAGGTTGTCATTTGAATGGGATGGTTGTAGATGTTGCAGGTGTTGTAGGTTGAAGGAATGTTGTAGGAGTGTGGGGGACTGGAGAAGGTGTATTTCTTAGCTTGTAGAGAAATGTTGTTGTTTAATGCAAAATCTGTATGACTTAGGTATGCATGCTTCTGAGGTTCTCATAATAATAATAATAATAATAATATAACTTTTTAAATGTGAAATTTTGCTCGGACGATGTTGATATTAATATGTTTTGGAGATTTCTTTTTCTTACCAAAAGAAACGCTCAAGTAGTTTTCAATGTCCATTTAATGGATGATAATAAAATAATAATAATAATAATAATAATAAAAAATTATTATTATTATTATTATTATTATTATATATTAATAATAATAATAATATAATAATAATAATAATAATGATAATAATAGTAATAATTTTATTAATGAGAAATATGAAAATTTAACATTTAAACTTTTTTGAATGCCCATTTTAATAATAATAAAAATAATAATAATAATAATAATAATAATAAAAATGATAATAATAATACTTTTTAATAAGAATTCTTGCAATGCATGATAATAGTATGTATTTGGAAAGTATTATATGCTCTTTTTTATATGGGAATAACATTTAAATATATTCCAATAATAATAATAATAATAATAATAATAATAAATAATAATAATAATAAGTAATGATTAATAATAATAAATTCAGATCTGACCCAACCCAGGTCACGGAGAGAGTAAAAATAAAAAATAATAACAGCTTAACAAGTGGAGGTCACCAAAACGCATAGCATAATAGGTATATATTTGGTCATGATCTCACACTCGGATGCTGACTGGCATTTTGGCCCTACCTGGATGCTGGCATGAGTGGGGAATGCCCAAAGAGGTCTTTCCCTCCTCCCTCACACCCTCCCCCTCCCCCTCTCACCTTTCCTCTTAGAGGGAGAGTGGTGGATATTCCTTCGAGGAGGTAATCTTGACCTGTGTGGGTTTTGGTAATATTTTTGACAAATTTGATCTCAGAATTGGATGCAGTGTGTGTGTAGAGAGAGAGAGAGAGAGGAGAGAGAGAGAGAGAGAGAGAGAGAGAGATTTTTGTGTAACTGACCTCTGAATTGCGTCCACGTTATATTAAAAGCCTTTCGTCAACTATGTTCTTGCTATGTCGACATAATCTCTCTCTCTCTCTCTCTCTCTCTCTCTCTCTCTCTCTCTCTCTCTCTCTCTCTCTCTCTGTGGAACGGTTTATTGGTCTTTTATGAGCCGTGATAGCCATCATATTTGGTGCGGGGTACAGGTGGCTCTCTCTCTCTCTCTCTCTCTCTCTCTCTCTCTCTCTCTCTCTCTCTCTCGTGAAAATTTCTGCACTCTACCATGAACTAGCAATTGAAGGATGAACACGGCAATGAGAGAGAGAGAGAGAGAGAGAGAGAGAGAGAGAGAGAGAGAGAGAGAGAGACCAATGACACCTGTCGCTTGAGATTTGACGGGGCGAGTTCTAGGGTGCTCGTAGCGTAACGCCAGGGAATTGATTCCTCAATAGACAGGTGTCAGATGGAAGGATTTCTCATTGCTGATGTTTTGATAAAAAAGGTGTTTTTTTTTCGGTTGGAGGTGGATAAGAGAGATGTTCTTATTTGAATTACTGAAGATATTATTATTATATTATTATTATTATTATTATTATTATTATTATTATTGATGTTGTTGTTGTTGTTGTTGATGACGTTCTTGTGTCGTTGTCACAACAACAACAATAATAATACTAATATTATTAATGATATTATTATTATATGTATTATAGTAATAATATTAATAATGCAAAAATTAATCCTTATTATTATTGTTGTATAATAAAAAAAATCCTCATAGTAGTATGAGTCTTCAAATGGAGAAACAAAAATCCACAGTCATGTAAGTGTACATATATTTAAATTTAAAACTACAAGGATAACTTTCGGGAATCTGTTCGGTTCCCCTTATCATCAGATTCCAGAAAGCAATCCTTAAAGTTTTAAATTTAAATATATGTACATTTACATGACTGTGGATTTGTGTCTCTATTATTATTATTATTATTATTATTATTATTATTATTATTATTGTTGTTGCATATAATGATGATAATAAATCACCTTCGTTATCTCTCTCTCTCTCTCTCTCTCTCTCTCTCTCTCTCTCTCTCTCTCTCTCTCTATAAGCCGCCTTCGTCAGCAGGTCACGTGACAACCCAACCTCGTCCAAGCTCAGTGGCTTAAAAGGGCACGTGGCTCTCCTGCCCACGTGTTCCCAGAGATCTAAGATACCCTGTCCTTGTGCACCGCAGCTTGTGTGGAGAGAGAGAGAGAGAGAGAGAGAGAGAGAGAGAGAGAGAGAGAGAGAGAGAGAGGAAGTACAGAATTTTATGAAAGAGAAAGTATAGTCCTGACAGAGAGAGAGAGACTATCCACAACCTCTCTTAAGTTCTTCCTGAACGAACACCTATACCCACTGAACGAACTCTAAATGCCAAAAAAACCGTTTTCAGCCCTCATTACCCCACTTCTAAACGCACCTCCAAAATGAATAAATAAACAAATAAAGTAAAATATTTCCTCGCGTTTAAGAGTTCCATGAACCGTTTTCCACCAGCCTCAAGATCCTCAGAAACGCGACCACATTACTCTCGTTGAACCCGTCCGACGGCCTTTGCCAATCGGGACTTTGATTGAAAATTCGTGAGGACTTTTAAGGACTTTTAAAAAGGGACTTTGTTTAGGTGGTGTGGGGTGGAATTAGGGTGTAGGTTTTGTAGTTTATTTTCATAAAAAAGATTTTTTAATTACAGTGTATATATATATATATATATATATATATTATATATATAGTATTATATATATATATATCTATATATATATATATATATATATATATATATTCTTCAGCACAGGCAGGAGGCGTCAACAAAGCTCAGATGTTCCGGGAGTTAATTGAATCATCAAAAGATGCCGATTTTAATGAACAGTATCTTTCATTATGACTTCACGAAATGCAGCAGTAATAAGAAGGCATGGAAAGGAGCTGCTAGGAGAGACATCTGGTATCATATGGGAAGAAAAGGATAGCTGGTGGTGGGATGAAGACATTGAGAAAGTAGTAAAAGATAAGAAGGAGGCAAAGAAAAGATGGGAAGAGTCACAGTCAGTGGAAGACAGAAATAGGTACAGAGAGAAAAACAAGTGGTGAAAAAGGTGGTAGCCCACGCTAAAGCAAGTCGTATGATGATGTGTATAATGAGCTG
Organism: Macrobrachium nipponense; assembly: GCF_015104395.2. Taxonomy (NCBI): domain Eukaryota; kingdom Metazoa; phylum Arthropoda; class Malacostraca; order Decapoda; family Palaemonidae; genus Macrobrachium; species Macrobrachium nipponense. The sequence goes on from NC_087223.1 coordinate 6,747,480, forward strand.
GGGACAAAGAAGGATTAAAGAAGATGATGAAGCTATCAAAGGCTAGAAATAAGAGCACCAAAGATATAAACACACATCAAACAAATAAAGAATCAAGAGGGGTGTAGTGCTTAGAAAGGAGGAAGACATTGTGAAGAGATGAAAGAATATTTCGAACAGTTGTTAAATGAAGAAAATAATAGACTAATAAGAGAGGATGGGCAAGTGAACATTGGCATGGTAATGAGGTTTTCTAGGCAAGAGGTACTAAATGCATGAAGAAGATGAAGAATGGAAGGCAACCGGACCAGACATGATCCCGGTGGAGGCATGGAAAGCATTAGGAGATGAAGGAGTGGATATACTGTACGATCTTATGATAAAGATCCTTGAACAGGAAAAGATACAATGAGTGGCGTGGGAGTATATTGATCCCAATTTTTAAAGGGAAGGCGATGTCCAAGAGTGTGTAATTATAGGGGCATTAAATTGATGTCCCACATTTGAAGATACTGGAAAGGATGATAGATGCTAGACTGAGAGAAGAAGTACAAATAGGTAAAGAGCAGATGGGATTTATGAAGGGAAGGGGGAACAACAGATGGTATATTTTGTCTGAGGCAAATAATGGAGAAATTCGGGGAAAGACAAAGGGACCTACATATGGTATTCATTGACCTTGAAAAGGCTTATGACAGAGTCCCGAGACAAGAGTTATGGAGGAGCCTGAGGGAGAAGATGGTGCCAGAGAAGTATGTGCGATTGATACAAGAGATGTACCGGAATGTATTTACCAGAGTGAGGAGCAGTGTTGGGGAGACAGAAGGTTTTGAGGTTGAGAGTAGATACACCAGGGGTCGGCTCTGAGGCCCATTTATCTTTAACATAGTGATGGATGTTATAATAGAGGAAGTAAGGGAGACAGTACCATGGAACTATTGTATTGTATGATATTGTTTCTGTGTGCAGAGAGCAGGGAAGATCTGGAAGTGAAATTGGAAAGATGGAGACAAGTACTGGAGGACAGAGGAATGAGAATAAGTAGATCCAAGACAGAATATATGTGTACCACCACTGATGGGGGATGATAGAGAAAGTATTCAGCTTGGTGGAGAGCAAATAAGGAGAGTTGATAAGTTTAAGTATTTGGGATCTTTTGTTAACGCTGGAGGAAGTATGGAAGAAGAAGTAAAACATCGGGTACAGGCAGGCTGGAACAACTGGAGAGCGGCCTCGGGAGTTCTTTGTGACAAAAGAGTGCCGCTTAGGTTAAAAGGAAAATTTCACAATACGGTGGTAAGAACAGCAATGCTGTATGGTACGGAAACAGCAAGCATGAGAAAAGCAGAGCAGAAGAGATGGATGTGGCAGAAATGAGAATGCTTAGGTGGATGTCTGGGGTAACAAGAGTGGATAGGATCAGAAATGACTACATAAGGGGGTCAACTAAGGTGGGTGGAAGTATCAAAGAAAGTAGCAGGAGGGGAGGCTGAGATGGTATGGACACCTGTTGAGGAGAGATGAGGACCACGCTGGGAGACATACTATGGGAGTGGAGGTGCAAGGAAGAAGAAAGAGAGGGAGACCAAGAAAGAGATGGAAGGACTGTGTGAGAGGAGATTTACATGAGAAGGGAATTGATGAGGCAGAAGTGCAAGATAGAAATAGATGGAAACGGCTCATCCGAAACGGCGACCCCATATAAAAAATGGGAAAAAGCTGGGAAGAAGAAGAAGAAGAAGAAGATACTTTCTTTATGACTTCAACAACGCTCCATTCAATTTGCGTGGCTTTCAAAAGAGGTGTTCTATTTTGTTGACCTTTTTGCTGACCAGGAAAAAACACTGATAATATATAATTAATCAAATTAAATATAAAAAAGAAAAAAACTACTCCAAAGTTTCTTTGGCTCATAATCTAGGCCACCGAAAATAGATCTGTCTTTCGGTGGTCTCGGTATAAATGCTGTATGAGCCGCGGCTCATGAAGCGTTAACCACGGCCCGGTGGTGGCCTGGCTTATATCGTTGCTAGAAGCGCGATTATGGTTGATTTTCTATCCTTATAATAGCTTTAACCTTAGATAGAATAAAAAAAAAAAAAATTAGTGATTCTAGAGGGCTGCAATTTTGTATGTTTGACGATAGGAATATGGATGATCAACGCACCAATTTGCAGCCCTCTAGCCTCAGTAGTTTTTAGGATTATGGCTAAATTTATCGTTAAAGTAGAATAAAAAGTACCGAGGCTAGATGGCTGCAATTTGGTATGTTTGATGATTGGTGGGTGGATGATCAGCATACCAATTTGCAGCCCTCTAGCCACAGTAGTATTGAGGATATGAGGGCGGACAGACAAATAGCCATCCCACTAGTTCTCTTTTACAGGAAAATAAAAACCTTAAGTTAATATTTATTGAGGGACAAACACTTGTAGTATTAATCGTTCCAAAAAAACCGGAATTTGAATGAAAATATATTAATAAATTTGAAAAAAAAAATGGATGAGGTAAAAAAAAGCTTCTTAGGCCTCATAAGATGTGGCTCTGTAGATAACAGGCCTCCTCAGGCGAGAGTAGGCCTACTCAATTCAAACTTGTGTGAAACAGGTGTGACGGAAGGTAGTGTCTTGGATGAGAGAGAGAGAGAGATTTCAAACTTCATTTTGTCTGTTGAATGAAGGTTGAAGTCTCTCTCTCTCTCTCTCTCTCTCTCTCTCTCTCTCTCTCTCTCTCTCTATATATATATATCTATATATATATATATATAAAGAGAGAGAGAGAGAGAGAATTTCAAACTTCATTTTGTCTGTTGATAAGGTTGAAGCTCTCTCTCTCTCTCTCTCTCTCTCTCTCTCTCTCTCTATATATATATATATATATATATATATATATATATATATATATATATATATATATATAGAGAGAGAGAGAGAGAGAGAGAGAAATTGCAACCTTCATTCAACAGACAAAAGGTTTTTATTTTTGAACCACACAAACAACAAACCGGTTTTGCCTAGGACTTAGGAGCATCTTCATTATACACTCCTACAATGAAACACCACGTTAATATCCTAATTAACATAAACTAACGTATCCCGGCGATGTTTTTAACATGACAAGTCATTTTTTTTTTAATGCTTATTCACGGTCAGCTGGAAGTGGAGGCGTTTGTGAATGCTGAATGACGAGGGAATTCATCTCTGTTACAAGGAGAGAGAGAGAGAGAGAGAGAGAGAGAGAGAGAGAGAATGTCTTTTTACTCGTCAGGAGCTTGGGAATATTTTAATGGAGAGAGAGAGAGAGAGAGAGAGACATAGATAGATAGATGGAATTCAAAAGGCATTTTTCTTTATTGGAGTTCTGATGCCAATTAATGCCCTCTGATTCCAAGTAATGGGCTTTGATGTCAAGTAATGCCCTCTGATTAATGCCCGGCCTCTGATGGCAAGCAATGCCGAGTAATGCCCTCTGATGCCCAGTCGTGTGTCGGTGATACCCAACGGGCATTTGGAGTCGTTTACCCAACCCGTAGAACTGATTAAGAACTTCCGGTTGGAGTGAAAGGACTCCTTTATGTCTGGCTTCCTGCCGGGTGGGTACGGGCACAGACGGGCATCTGTCGACAGGAAGGGCTGGAGAGAGATACCCTGAAGAGAGAGAGAGAGAGAGAGAGAGAGAGAGAGAGAGAGGTTTCTTAAATAAACAGTATTTGAATCTTAATAGTTTTTAATATTTTTAATTTACTTAGGAGAGAGAGAGAGAGAGAGAGAGAGAGAGAGAGAGAGAGAGAGAGAGAGAGAGAGAGAGAGAGATTTTCTACAAATGATATGTTTATTCGAAGTGTTTATATTTTTAAGCTTATATAAGAGAGAGAGAGAGGCCTTTATCTCTCCCCTATCATCATCCAACGCTCCGTATCTGTTAATGATTATGGCCCACCCCATAAATTTGGTTGTTTACACCCTGCCAGAAGTTGCTCTCTTTAAAGGCGAGAGAGAGAGAGAGAGACCCTTGATCTCGCCAGCTTATCAAACATAAATATAAAGATATTAAATTTTTTAACTTCAGCTTCTCTCAGAAGATGCGTTTACCAATTTTATGCTGATTCTCTCTCTCTCTCTCTCTCTCTCTCTCTCTCTCTCTCTCTCTCTCTCTCTCTCTCTCTCAAATACAAAATGTGCCGTCAAAATCTAAAGTATTTCTCTCATCCTTTCCAAGGTTGAGTGTGACGTAAAAATCTCTCTCTCTCTCTCTCTCTCTCTCTACAGGAACCAACATCACCACCAGACCAGTCATAAAGAGTTGTAAATCGAACCTTTTAGCACAACAAAGCCTCATAAACCGAGAGAGAGAGAGAGAGAGAGAGAGAGAGAGAGAGAGAGAGAGAGAGAGAGAGAGAGGGCCCTTGCATCAGATCTATATTCCCTTTCATATAGGAGTCCGACGGAATGGGCAGATCTCTGCATTGGCTATCCCAGACGTTATTAAACTGAGGTGAAACAGCCAGGTTGCTCTCCAGCTATTAGCTATTGCTAGTAGCTGAAGGTCAGTTCCCCATGGCATGACCTTACCTGACCTCGCCCCTCAAAGGTCGCGTGTGAGCTGGCATCGGATGTGCCCTGACCTTTGACCTGGGGTGCCAAATTGTATGTAGTCTTGTTCTTGGGTGATTCATAGGATGTTTTGGATAAGGTAGGGCAAGAAGAATGGCTACATTGAAGTATATTTTTTGGGGTCTTCACACCTCTGTGAGGGCGAGGTTTACCTCCTGAGGGTCCTACCTCCCCGAGGCCCTCCCGTTTTCGTAGCAGCAACTCCCAACAGTTGACTGATTATCAGGTGTTTAATTCAGTGCTTGGGTCAGCAGAACAATACGAAGCAAACTATTATTATTATTATTATTATTATTATTATTATTATTATTATTATTATATTATTATTATTATTATTATAAAGTAAACTGGATTACTATGTCAAAGACCAAAGCAGTGTTTATATAAATGTGTGGATTATTATTACACAAACTGTTTTTTCACGAGGTGTGAATATCTTAGCCATTATTATTATTATATTATTATTAAATCCCAACGCTTATATTACCTCTATTAGCAACTGACATTTGTGTATAATAAAACGCTAATCTCCCGTATCAATATTATGAAGGGGCTGTCGTTCAGACAGTGTTTGTTTACAAAAGCTGATTTGATTTACTCTGGTGAGAGAGAGAGAGAGAGAGAGAGAGAGAGAGAGAGAGAGAGAGAGAGAGAGAATATTTTAGTCTCTGGTATATAAATGATTTAAATCTGATTGGTGGAACTGCGTTCTTGTTATGTAAGGCGAGAGAAATAGGCAGTATTTAAATGTAGATTCTAGAGCTCTCTCTCTCTCTCTCTCTCTCTCTCTCTCTCTCTCTCTCTCTCTCTCTCTCTCTCTCTCTCCCCTTTTATGTAAACTAAGATATACAGACACTAACAATATGATTCATATCCTGTATATTTCAGAACTTCTCTCTCACTCTCTCCTTTCATGTTAGGTGAAATATATAGACACTTTTAAGATACAGATCTTGTCTATTTCCCAAATTCTCTCTCTCTCTCTCTCTCTCTCTCTCTCTCTCTCTCTCTCTCTCTCTCTCTCTCTCTCAGCAGTAGTGACCTGGACCATTCATCATGCAAAACAGCCTCCTTGGATTGCAGGTTGCAACAGCTCTAGGGCAGAGTGTGGGGGCCAGGTGTGGGGTGGGCTCCTTTCATTGTACAAAAGTGGGCGGGGCTAAGGAATAGGGGGGAGGAGGGAGAAGGTAAGGGAGTAGTGTTTACGAAAAGCTCCCTTGATGGAATCTTTGTCTCTTGCTGTCGGCCTAATGAAGGTTCTCTCTCTCTCTCTCTCTCTCTCTCTCTCTCTCTCTCTCTCTCTCTCTCTCTCTTTGTCTGTCTTTGTCAGCTCTCATGCAAATGCACAATACAATAGGAAATTCATTAAGGGAGAAACAGATGTCTTTTCAAAATGAATACCAGTAAGATTCTCTCTCTCTCTCTCTCTCTCTCTCTCTCTCTCTCTCTCTCTCTCTGCGGGGGAAATATATTCAAGTCATTCCCTGAAATAATTCCAAATATGGCTCGAAACACTAGGTAGTCTCTCTCTCTCTTTCTCTCTCTCAAAATGTAATCAGAACTTTATTGCGCCTGCGCAGAAATGCCCTCTAGCCATGATGACCACCCTCTCATTAATTCTGCAATGTTGATGGTCTAAAACAGTGAATTGCAACATTGCAACATCCAGGTGAAATGGTTATTACAGATACGCTGCAGTCTAATCTTGAAATGACTGTGGTCAGTTGAAATGGGGATTTTTTTTTCTACATTAAATTTAGCAGTGATATTATTATATGCAATTGGACGTAGCATTTTATTAGCTACTATCAGTAATATTATTATTGCTGCTAGTAGTAATAGTAGTAGTTTTCCGTCAGAAGTGCCTCGTATTTATTAGTGGTTACTAATCCATTAGCTGTCCAGCCTGGATGTTGTTTAAAATAGCTACGTAATTAATAATAATAAAGTTAATACAAATCAATAATAATAATGATAATAATATAAATTTATTTGGTTTATAGATATAATAATAATAATAATAATAATAATAATAATAATAGTCCCTTAATATTTGTCTATTTAAAAACAACAACTACAACAACAACACTGCCCTTCAAATCAAATCTTTAAATACAAAACCAGAAACTTTTGTTTACATTCAACCTTACTATAAGTCAAGAGTCTCTCTGCTTGCCCATTGATCAGATTTCTTCAATGAAATACGTTGAGTAGAGAGTTGCCAAGTAGTGTTTATTTTTGTGTACCACAAATTTCTAGTATTTTATTTTTTAGTTTTTTTTGAGAAATTTAATGAGTTTTTGGTGTGTTTTGATATAGATTATTGTGTTTTCTTGATGTTTTTGTATAATTTAAATTGTTTATATTTTAATATATTAAATTTATTTATAAATTGTCTTCATTTTTATGAATTTATTTTTAAAATCGTCCTGATTTTGTATTAATTCCTTTTAAATCTTATCATAATTTCATATCAACTCCTCCTAACATCTTCCATCTCCCTTCATTTGAACTCCACCGAAGGAACGCAAGACAAAAAAAAAAAAAAAGAAAAAAAAATAAAAAAAAAATGAAAAAAAAAAAAAAATAAACATTTCATCTCCATTAGCGCTACCCAGCACCCATTCCCCGTCGTGTGGGTGGGTGCGGGCGAGCGGAAAGAATAGTCCATTAGCGCTAACCCGCACTTACTCGTCCATGGTTAAGTGGGTGCGTGTTAG
>NC_087223.1:6755291-6835291 GCF_015104395.2 Macrobrachium nipponense
CCGTGCATCTCGGAGACCTAGCTGATACTGAGCTGCTATCAGGCAGTTCAATACGCAGTAGCTCTCGGTGACTCGTCATCCTGAGTTGCCAGGTAATCCATTATTCCACGAAGGATGCGTTCGGCTAGAACCATCGAGCATAAAGAATACGCTCGAGCAATTATATTTAAACGAAAACGATTTCGGTAAAATACAAAAGCTGATTTGGTGTTGTCATGACAATACCAAGTATCTAAAATCGAAACTGATAACTGCTGGGAGGTTGCAGGCAACCCCGAGTTGCAGTTCAATTAAGATACAATTCGTCTCGGTCACAAACCGTAGAGTTAACTACGGTATGCGCCTACCCCCCGGACAATTCAACTGTTAAAAGAATCATGTCGCGAGGGTAATATACGTAGTATATTTGTAGGTTTCTGTACCACGACCTCCATCCTAAATTCTTTTCCTCTCGAGGAATGAGAATAAGGATTGGAGATCGACCGCTTTTGTTCTCTAGTCAAGAGAGTGAAGGAGAAGTCTTTCCCAAAGGAAAGCTTCAATGGTGAACAGAATACCGAAGACGATAGTTCAAGCCAAACTGGAAGTTCCCGTTCCGTTCTTCTCTATTCCAGGTTAATCGCCTACTGTGAGATACTCTTCTTTTCAGCAGCAGTCTTCTTCCAAATGCTAGAAATTACAGGAATTCGAGCATAAGCGAGGTTCCCGATTATCGTGTAACAATTATCGGGGATTCTCGCTCATTTTGGACCGTGGTCTCGCCTAAGTGTTTGGAGATCGTAAAAAACTCGAACACTCTGAGTGCGCTATAAATTCCGTAGAATTCTAAGCACTGCGAAACCCCCACCGATTCGTCAAACGATATCGGCTGGTGTTCCTCTCGATTCCCGTAGAAATCGAGAAAGGGGCAGGATCCCTCCTCAACGACCGGGGCTTACGTCAGGTAGGACCCGAAGGTCCCCCCGGTAGCGCAGCCCCTAACGTGGGGGATCTTACAGAGAAATCTCTGTAGGATCCCTCTTTCCCCTTTCCCTCGTAGCCGTAAGGAGAGAGGGAATGGGGGAGGAAATTGGATACTGGCTCGCCTTCCCAGCGGAACTAGCAGTTGGAGAAGAAAAGGAGCAGCCATCGCCTTACGGCGATGGCCTCTCAGAGCCTGGGAAAACGTATCGTCAGGAGAAAAACGTTTCCCGAGGAGGGTTACGAACTCATACTGTAGGTAAGGGTCTGCCGCCACTGTGAACGTCGTCTGGGTGGGGCTGATCGACACCTGACAGGAGAGAGCCGATACCGTCCTCCGACTCATTCCAGTCCTCGTCGAGGTCGAAACCTCTCAGGAGGACCAAAGGGGTATTCAAATATGGTGTCCGAAGACACGTTAGAAAACGCCTCTGTCGCAGTAGAGGAGGTGAAGTAGCTTGTTTTTCGACCGGGCCAGAACTGAGAGAGCCTTCTTGTCCGGAGACGAGAGACTACCTGGTTCAACACAGTCGGCAAGCTCTGATCGCGGCAGACCCACCGTCGATTTGGGTTCCCCTCTCGGGCCCCAAAACGAACTCGAGCCGAGACGTGGCTCTGCTGGTGGGAGCGGCGATCCTTCCCCGAGGTCGTTGTGCTGACGAATCAGCGCCATAAACCTCGGCAAAGTTCCTCTGGATCTCGGAAGTCACAGCATCTTGCAGAGTAGGACCGTTAAGCCTTTCGAACAAGAGCATATTCCGAGAACCTTCCTCCTAAGAAGGGGGAACAGCGACAGCCTTCTCGGTCTTCTCCATCCACTTGCGCATACGTCCTGGGCCGGTCCCAACCAAGAACCGTGCCTGGCACGTAGGGCGTCGTGGTGGGATCATGAGGGGCGCACCCCACACACGATCACTCCTCAATACCTTGCTCCTCCCGGTGTAACCCGAGGTGTTGAAGGTACGGGAGAGGCAGACCTGACGCTCCCGTCCTCGCTCGCTGGCAGAACCAGCAGGCTTGGATGGCTGCAGGCGATCGTAAACAACCCGCGGTGGCGATCGAGCTGCAGGCCTGGTCGAACCGTCTCGCTGTGGAGAACGGCTGGACTGAGCACAGCGCCCCGATCTCGAGTGTCAGAAGAGCTGGTGCTGGTTGCCGTATCCGATCGCTCTCTGTGAGAGCGACGGTCAGGCGACCTGCAGGCTACACTGTCACGTGAGACCGGTGCTTGTCCTCACGGCACGTCACGTCGCTGGTTCCAGTCGTGGCTGGCACCGGAACGAAACGGGGGGATCTTCCCAGCCTCAGCCCGTGGCCGGTCGTGGACCGTCACGTCCCCCGGGTAGCCAGCTGGTCGCCGCAAGAGCGAGAGCTGGTCTGGTGAGAGTCGCGTGAGCGGCTGTCACCAGTCTTCCGCCCCGTGCCGTGAACCTGGCGCTGAGCGGGCTCAGAGGTCTGGTTCCTGGGCTGGCACGGTCGCTGGTAGGCGACTGTACCACTCGGTTACCTCCCGCGAACGAGAGGCCGAGACGGACCCTGATGCAGTGGCAGAACCACTGACACCAGGCGAGGAAGTACTGGTGTTAGCCGGTACCCCACCCCTCTGGTCCCCCGTAGTCTTCTTCCTTGCAGAAGAAGAGACGGCCCCGCTCCCGAAGGAGCAGGAGGACCAGCGGAAGTAACCCTCCCGTCCCACCGAGGTGAGACGGGTCCCGAGAAGCTCCCGAGTGAGACTTCTTAGGAGGGAGGAGCAACCTTCTTCTTCCTCGCTGTGAAGCCTTAGAAGTCGAAGGGGAAGAGGCGGCAGCCGACGACGATGAAGAAGATGAAGACGACGACGACGACACCTTCCTCCTCTTCTTCGTCAGCTTCCTCAGGACAGACGTAAGATCTGCATCCAGGGCGGAGCCGGGGCTGCTGTAGCCGAAGCCACAGGGCCCGGACGCACCTGTACAGACAGACCAAAGTACTGGGGTAGTACCACCACGAACAGGGACGACGTCAGCAGGTATGGGCATCTCAGGAACAGCAGGCACAGCCAGCACAGCATCGGTAGGGACAGCCAGCGCAGCAACGGCAGGGACAGCCAGCGCAGCAACGGCAGGGGACAGCCAGCGCAGCAACTGCATGGACAGTCAGCCCAGAATCGGCAGGTACGGCAGGCAGCACCGGAAACACAGGAAGTGGAGCAGCAGCCAGCAATATCCTGGTCCCGGCGGCGGCAGGTCCAGGGGCGAGCTCTAGGGCAGCGGAAGTGTGGTCGCGGCAGCGCGGCAACCACGCGCGGCGGCGGCACGCCCCCCTCTCGGTACGGCGAACGGCACTTCACAGCGGCTGTAGGCAAGACTGTTACCACGTGAGGCGAGTACACCAGGTGAGGAGGGACGTCGTCACCTGGAGCGTGGACACCACTCCATGGGTGACCGCAGTAGGCCCAGACATAGAACCGCAGCCCCTGGACACTAGCACGCCCTGCAAATGGAAAGGACGCCCATACCTCACCAAGGTCCACCCTCGTGGCAGTAGCACCTGCGGAAATAACAGTAGTAGTGATTAGTGGGGGAAGTCCCCTCGCGCGGAGGGGGGGTGAGCCCCACACCGAACGAGTGGAAGACCCCGAATACAATTGTACATCGGGCACCGAGCGCCCTCCCCCGCGCTCGACGGATCGGCGAGGAGAAGAACCCAGATAACCTCCCCCCCCCGAAGGGAAGGGCCATCTGTGGGAGCTGAGCGGGGTGGGGGGGGGGGGGGGGGATTCTCGTTCCCCACCCCCGCACAGCACCCATGTACCCAAACAATAATAATAAGAGCCCGAGAGCATCGTGCCCTCGGCACCGAATGCAAGGGCATAAGGATCAATTCCCTGACTGAGCGGAACTTGAACCAAAATAAATATTGATGCAATCAATAATAAAAGGAATAACATGAAAAAGAATCTTGCATTACGATTCACTTCACAATGAATAAGGGCTCGAAGCGAGCGCATTTGCGCCCTCGGTACCGAGCGCAAGGGTAAAAGGATCCATTCCCGATTATGAACGGAAACCTTGATCCATAATGAATTGATGCAATAAAAATATATATGAAAAATGAAAAAGAATACTGCGCTTGCGATTTCACTTCTACAAAATAAAAAGGGGAAGGATCAATTCCCGGGAAATAGCGGAAACATTGATCCAAGTAAATAATGCAATCTCAATAAAATATGAAAATGAAAAGAACTGCACTTGCGATTTCACTTCATTCAAATAAAAAGGGGAAAGGATCAATTTCCGGGTAAGAGCGGAAACTGATCCAAAATGGAGTATTGCTACAATCAAAAAAATAAATATATGAAAATGAAAAGAATACTGTACATGCGATTCCACTTCCATTACATAATAATTTTTCCGTTGCCGACGCATTCGCTCCGGCAACGAGCATACAGGTCAAAAAAAATATAAATGAAAGGGCACTTAACTTATGATTTTCATCTACACATTTCCAACCAAAATATAAGCTCGGAGCGAGCGCTCTCCCGCCCTCGGCACCAAGCATACACAATACGAGGATCATTTCTGGGAAAAATGAATTCCCGCACTTACGCCCTTCAGTCCCGGCACTCGGGTAATCGGAGGGCGTGGAGAAACCAAGATCCTTTAATTCACAATTGAATTCAATGGAAATAAATATGAAATGATTGTACTTACAATTCAGTTTCACTAGATAAATAGAAAAAAAAGAAAAACACAAAACCACTGCGAAGCACGACGATGAAGCGGGCAGAGAACGATGATACACGTCTACACGCCAGCAGGCCGAAAGCAAAAGTGATTTGTTTACCTCCCAGTCGCGCGCGCGCGCCTGTCGGACAAGCAGTTAACTACCAAACCCCTTGTTCGAAAGCTTACGATCTATCCAGCTGCCGCTAGTACCTTCCTATTGTAAAAGGACCGAAGGTTTGTATGCCGTGTCGGAACAAATTGGAGTTTCTGTACTGTGCTCATTAAATTCCCTAATATCCACTTTACGAAAATTAGTAAACTAATATTTATCAGAAATTTATGACTTGATAATGGATTTTTTATGCTGTTCTTGTAGATTTCCTTGATGTAAGATATGATAATAATGTTATATAAGTTTATCGAGGTATTAACCATCTTTCGTATGTTTTAATGTTAGTCAGGAGTACCATGTTACGTAATGTTAAAACATCTCATACCTAAGTTGTGTATTTATATTTGCAGGCATTCTTTCATTGAACATGGATAGCAACAACATTCGTCCAGAAGGTGCATGGATAATTGAGGGTTCGGACAGAGTGAGAAGCGCAAACCTTGAAAGCGAAAACGAGCACGGCACTTCCTCGCCTTCCTCTAAGCCTGAGTCACCCAGTGATCTCGAAAGTTCAAACCGTGGGAGTGAAAAACACAGTTCTCATCGCAGCGGGTCGAAGTCTTACGACTTTGCTAGTTGGAAGAAAGTCAGCCCTTACAGTGAGAGTAAAAGGGTTGGTGCCCATTACAGCCGGTCAAGTCCTGACAGTTCCACTGGTCACAAGAGGGTGAAAAAGATCCTGGACTGGAAGTCGTCGGGAGTGGCGTCTGACAAGGGACCTTTGGGTCATCAGATGGATGGTGGTGTGACAAAAGGACCGGCGAAGCAGGATCTTGTCGGCTGGAAGGATCAACGTATCGTGAAAGCAGAGAGGAAGAAGAGAGGATTACGCATAGCCAAGGCATCAGTGGATAAAGTCGCTCCTGTATGTCAAGAAGCATTGTTAGAAAATGCTAGTACATCTTTTGAGGGCACCTTCACCACTTCAGATAGTTGCGTCATTGAAAATACATTTCGCTGCGCTTCAGAAAAACCCTTCAACCTACAAGAAAAGGTTACTTCTGAGGTATTTATTTATACACAGTCGTAAAATTTTCTTCCTTATTATGCAAATATTTTGTATCTATGAATACCAGGTAGTTAATTTTCAACAGTTGGGTTCAGTGGAGAGACTTTGAGCCCATTATTTTGCCAATGTACTAAGCATAGTGGAAATACCAAATTTGTTGCTGGCAGATAATCAAATTTATTCTAAATATAAATTGATTGAATAGATGATCCATGTCTGGCAATAAGTATACCATTTGCATAAGTTACAATACTTACTCCACGGACCTGTATAACTAATCCAGAATTACCATTTAAAAAACCACAATTTTAGAGTGACTAAAAGCTAACAGCTGCTCTGCAATTTAATGAATAACAAAAGATAAATTTTTTCGTGTTTATGTACAGAATTGCAGAAGCATATATTACATTGGGAAATCATCCCTGTAAGGGGTAGTACCGTCAATGGACCTCATGCGGAGCACTGTAGGCATTACTTAAGGTTCTTTGCAGCGTGCCTTCAACCCCTAGCTTCAACGGCTTTCATTCCTTTTACTGTACCTCCTTTCATGTTCTCTTTCTTTCTTTTTCTTTTCTTTTTAAGCCCCCCCCCCCCCCCCCCTTTCCTAACACTTGATTTATAGTGCAACTGCGAGGTTTTTCTCCTGTTACACCTTTCAAGCCTTTTACTGTCAATTTCTATTTTGGTGCTGAATGATCTCATAGGTCCCAGTGCTTGGGCTTTTGCCTAAATTCTATATTCAACTCAACTCATTGGAAAATCATGATACAGTGTGATAGGTTATCTTGTAGATTGAGTTATTAACATTGATTTAAAGTTACAATGCTGTTGTGTTTTGTTGCAAGGTTTTAATCCTAAAAATGTATTATACCACCTTCTTTCAGGACCAGAGTAGGGATGGAACGGAGCTGGACTTCGACGTTGAAGTGTTCTCCGGAGACGAGACAGACTCTAGAGACTTTGGTAGCCCTAGTTTGTTTTTGGAGACTCCTGCCAAGCCTACAGGAGATGCAGATACTAAATATCACAGTAGTTCTCACCAGTGTGAGGCCAGGCTCTCCTCTCCTGGGTTTGTCATGTCGCCCGATAGTGCTGAAACACCTGGAACATTCATGTTTGAGTTGAGAAAGCCCATACCCCTTGCCCCTAGAAATTACTGCAACAGTACCCAAAGTGTCCTTTGGATGTCTTGCGACGACGACGGTTTGTTTGATTCCGTACCGTCAGGAATAGGTCAAAGTGTTCCAGATAGCTCTTTTGAAAAGCAATCACAACTCAGTGGTTCATCAAGTGTTCTAGATAGCCCAAGGCTGAATGACAAATCAGATGTAGTTGAGAGTAAAGTTGACAACAGCAATAGTGAACTCTCAGTCTTGCAAAAAAATCGAAGTGATTCCGAGTCGACGACAGATTTTTGGGCCTACCGGAACCGCATGAGCTGCAAGTATCGGGAGCAAAGAGATGGTTGCAAATTGCCAAGTGCTGTAGTCAGCCCAAGCTCGCACAACAATACGGAGTGTAACGAGAATGTTGGACCGATTGCTGTAGATGCCTGGCCCGCTGAGTCACAGAAACAACCTACCAGAGGAAAGACGCCCACAGAAATCAGGAGGGAGGCGTCCCAGGTGCAGATGAAATACACCAGGTCTGTACTTCGGAAAGATGGCACTTCTAGATCTCTGTCAGAAGAGGGAAAAATGGCATCTTCGAAGTGTAACCAAACCTTCCCTGGAGCTACTCTGAAGCCTCTGCAGAGACTGGAACACAGCACACCTTCATCTGGGAAAGATGATGGCAGTTTTAAGAGTTTCAAAAGGAGCCTGTCCTTAGAAAAGGTGTCTCCCATTTCTTCCAGGAGGCACGAACAATGTCGAAAGGAACGTCGGGCAGATAAAAGTGATGCGCTCTCTCCCAAAATGGAGTGGAAGCCAATTTTGAGTTCCAGATATAACGAGGAAGCTAACAGGACAGGTGCATCACCCATGGTAATTAGTATTACGCATGTTTTTAGATTATTTGTTTTTGTACAAACTTTTTCTGAAGTCTTGACAACCAGTTAAGGTAGACAGAACATTTAACAGATTAGGGAGGTCTTACCCATTTACCATTTAACAAATTTTAAATGAAATTGAAGATGGGAATTGGTGCGTCTTCCCTGATGTCCCCCTCAGGGTGTAGTAAAAGAGGATTATAGCTGTGAAAGAAGAATTTAAATGAATTTTGAATATGTATTTGCTCAGTACTGAACACAGACAGCTACCTTCGTCAGTTTGTTGTCTCAGATTGCCTGTGTTGGGTGTTTCCATAGGGGTCTAGTGCCTTCAGTGTACCTCGTGTGTTGCACTGCAGGCATTACTTAAGGTTCTTTGCAGTGCCTCTTCTGCCCATAGCTGCAACCCCTTTCATTTTGTTTACTATATCTCCTTTCGCATTCTCTTTCTTCCATCTTATTTTCCACCCTCTCCTAACAGTTTATTTTTGTACATGCAACTTCCCCTGGCAGTATATAATACTTAGCTATAGTCTCTGACGTCCCGACAGAATTCAAAACTCACGGCACACGCGACAGGTAGGTCAGGTGACCAGCCCACTCCCGCCGCTGGGTGGCAGGACTAGGAACCATTCCCGTTTTCCTAATCAGATTTTTTCTGTCGCCGGTAGCAACACAACGTTTGTTGGTACCTCCTGCTTAGAATCTTTTCTCGTTGGCCGAGGATTATCTGTTTGACCTTTGGTGATGTATATTGATCTTTGGCTTTGGCAATAGCTTATCGTGGACCGTTTTTGGATTTTGGTTTGGATACTCTTTAAAATGTCTTAACGTGTACCTGTATTTAGAGTGTGTCGAAAGAGGAATGTAAGGTGTAGGCTAACCGAAAGCTTCGGTGGATGCTCACACGGTCTGTAAAAAATGTAGGGGGAATGATTGTTCTGCAACTAATACCTGTCTTGAATGTGAGAGTTTGACAGAAGTTGAATGGAAGAACTTGGCTGCTTATGTAAGGAAACTTGAGAAAGATAGAGTTAGGAGGGCTTCCATCAGAAGCTCAAGTAGATCCTGCTCTATTGAGCAGGAAGTAGCTCCTAACTCTTCTGTTAATTCACCTGCTCATAGTTTGGTTTTCAGCCCCTTCCCCCAGCCAGCGAACCTGTGGATGCGTCTACGGAAATGGGCTGCAATGAGAGTCTCTATAATCAACTTAAAATCGCAACTGCAAGCGATGAAGGATACAGGTAAGCGCAGTGACGTGTGCAGTGATTTGTGCAGTGTCCCAGTGAAGTGGAGGGGGCGTCTGACCGACTCCGCATTGCTCCTAGGCCTAGACCTCTTTCAGACTCCCATGACCAAGGGAGAGGAATGTCGAAAGCCGCAAGGGGGATGTAGAGTATTCCCACGGTCAGGCGTCCCTTCGGCAGATCCTGTAGCCGCTTCCAGGCTGCCAAGGACAGCTATTGCAAAAGCGTCCTCAGGAAGTGCTTTTCTGACTCGGACTCTTCGTCTCCAAGAAGAGGATGGAGTTCTACCTCTAAGTCGCGCCCTCTTAAGAGAACCTGGAAGACGCCAGCAAGCGAAACTTTGCATTCCAGTCCTGAACCTTTTCCGGAGTATTCTCCTGCTCGTAAGAAGAGCTCCGAGATCTCCTGACTCTTCTCCAAGGAAGGTTTTGCTTATAAGACAAAGGAAGTTTTGTAGGACTCCAGCAGCAGTTGTCCGCCTTGGTAGGAGTTCTTTCAGAAGGCTCTTCTTGGAAGAAAGACGTTTCTCTTCCCATCAAGAGTTCAGTTAGGAGAGCCTCAGATAGTAGGCGCTCTGGCACCAGCAGACGCTCCTCGCCTGAAAGGTTTTCGTCCCCAGCGAAACCTTCTTCAGTTGCTTACGACCTGAATCGTATGTCCTCTCCTTCTAAGCGCGCTGATCGAAAAACTCCCTTCGAGGAAGAGTTCTCCCAGGAGTTTTTCTCGAGGCGCTTGCGCTCTCCTGACAAGTACCAGGAGCCTGAGAGCCGCCTTTCTGTCTGATTATTCGCGGATTTCTCGTGAGAGAATCCGTTCGTCTAAGCACTCCGGGAGAGAAGAGAGCCCCTCTCTTTTCAGAGCTCCTCAAGAAGGTAGGAGCGTTCGTTCATCCTCCAGACGATCTTCGAAGGAACAACCCTCTCCTTCTGGCAAGTGCCCAGAAATCAGGAGGCCTTTAGGATCTTATAGATATCCTTCTAAGGACTCAAGAGTCTCGCCGAGTAGGCACCAAGAATTTGACAAGTGCTCTTCGCCTCCCAGGAGGTCTAGGAGAGAATCAGGCACCTCTCCTACTGGACGCCAAGATCGCAGGCGCTCTTCGCCTTCCAGGCGTCCTCACCAGGACGCAAGCGCCTCTCCTTCTTGGCCCAGGCGCCCTCACCAGGACGCAAGCGCCTCTCCTTCTTGGCCCAGGCGCCCTCACCAGGACGCAAGCGCCTCTCCTTCTTGGCGCCAGGAACAAGGTGTTCTCCTTTCTCCTCGCAGGCGCTCTTCGCCTCACAGGCGTCTTATCCAGGACGCAAGCGCCTCTCCTGGCAGCGCAAGGAGCAGATCATAAGCCGAGTATAGGGGAAGCTCCGGACGCTTGCAGGAAGGAGGATAGGACCAAGTATTCTGATAATATCCAACAAGTGGATATTGACTCTCCTTCAGATAGGAATCGTGAGAGAAAGAGGCTTCTTTCTCCGGATCGAACTCCAGAAAAGGGAAGAATGTGTTCTCCTCATAAGGATCTTTCTCCTGGGAAGCCCTCTTCTCCTGCAGCTCCTTTGGAAGAAGTTTCGGAAGAAGAAATCCCCAAAGATGCAGGAGTTTCTGACTATAAGAGACTTGCTTCTCTACTGTTGCAAGTGTTTGGAGACTCTCTACGCCGTCGGATCCCCCTCTCCAGGGTCTTTGTTATCCAGTACGAAACTGTCGAAGTCCTCCTCCTTCGTCAGGATGACCCCTACTCTTTCTATGAGAAAGTCTCTTAAGAGTCTTGAGAGCTGGCTCAGATCGAGAAAGGAAGCGGGGAAGACGGTATTCGCTTGTCCTCCTTCCAAGCTGACGGGAAAACCGGGTATGTGGTATGACACCAAGGAGCCGATGGGCCTGGGACTCCCTTCGTCCTCAGATGCGGACTTTTCCGCACTGGTGGATTCGTCAAGACGACGCTCTCTGCAATCTGCAAAAGCCTCTTGGGGGATGTGTGAGGTAGATCATCTCATCAAGGGCCTGTTCAAGACTCTTGAAGTCTTAATTTTATGGACTGGGCTGGGAGCTTTAGCCAAGAAGTCTCAAGACCCAGACTTCGTTAGCATGGAGGAGTTGGGTAGCGTGTTAACTTGCCTAGACAAGGCGGTTATGGATGGCTCCAATGAGGTTGCATCCCTTTTTGGATCCTGTATTTTGAAGAAGAGGGCAGTGTTTAGCTCCTTCTTAACGAAATCTGTTCGCCTCTGCAGAGATCCTCCCGTCGACGCGCCCCTCTCTAGTCACCTCTTTCCTCAGGAAATCGTGAAGGATATTTCGAGGACCTTATCAGAAAAAGGCCACACAGAACCGTTGGCCCAGTCGGCTAAAAAGGCTTAAACCTGCTGTTTCAGGTAGCGAAGAAGGAGAAAGTTCCTTCCAGCAGCCCTTCGGGAAGGTCCGCCCCTAGATCCTCTCTCAGAAGTAGACGATCGGAGAAGAGAGGAAGGTCTTCTCGAAGGCCGTTCGTCAAGAACCAATGAGACTGCTGTCCTCCAGACAAAAGTGGGTGCCAGGCTTCTAAACTTTTACAAAACTTGGGCACAGAAAGGTGCTGATGCCTGGTCCCTATCCATCCTAAAGAAAGGATATTTAATCCCCTTCAGGGAAAACCTCCCTTGACTACAACTCCAAGGGAGTTGACAGCAAATTACAAGGACTCTGTCAAGAAACAAGCCCTTCTACATCTCGTGGAGCAGATGCTTTACAAGGAAGCCATAGAGGAAGTAAAAGATCTCTCTCTTCTCAGGGGTTTTACAATCGCCTGTTCTTGGTTCCGAAAAGTTCAGGAGGTTGGAGGCCAGTTCTGGACGTGAGAGCGCCCTGACGTGTTCGTAGCAAAGAGGAAGTTCACGATGGAGACGACATCCTCGTTTTAGCAGCCCCTTCGTCCAGTGGGGGACTGGATGGTATCCCTGGACCTCAAGCAGGATGTGTATTTCCACGTGCCAATACACCCGTCTTCCAGGAAATACCTCATGGTTTATGGCTCAAGGAAGAGTTTTTCAATTTCGGGCCCTATGCTTCGGACTCTCAACAGCCCCTCAAGTGTTCACAGGACTGATGAAAAATGTGGCGCACTGGCTTCATCTCGAAGGGATTCGAATATCCT
This sequence comes from Macrobrachium nipponense, assembly GCF_015104395.2. Lineage (NCBI taxonomy): Eukaryota > Metazoa > Arthropoda > Malacostraca > Decapoda > Palaemonidae > Macrobrachium > Macrobrachium nipponense. The sequence continues at coordinate 6,767,504 of NC_087223.1, forward strand.
TGTATCTAGACGATTGGTTGATACGAGCACAGTCGCGAGTCAGATGTCTGGAGGACTTAAATCTGACATTTGAAGTTAACACAGTCCTTGGGACTGTTAGTAAACCTCGAGAAATCCCAGATGATTCCCAGCAGAACATTGTTTATCTGGGGATTCGGATGGATTCTCGGGGTTTTCATGTATTTCCATCACAGGAAAGACAGAACCGCTGCTTGGAGAAAGTAGCAACCTTCCTAGAGAAAGAACAATGTTCCGCGAGGGATGGAAGAGTCTTCTGGGGACCCTTTCCTCGTTGGAACAGTTCATTTCTCTAGGAAGGCTTCACCTAAGGCCTTTACAGTTCTACCTAAGAGAACATTGGGATCAGAGATCCCAAAATCTGTCCGATTCCTTCCAGATTTCGAAGAAAATAAAGGAGGACCTTCGTTGGTGGATGAATCCGTTGCAGGCTCTAACGGAAGGAGTATCCCTTCACGTTCCGAACCCTCGGCTATGTTATATTCCGACGCCTCCAGATTCAGGGTGGGGAGCCACTCTAGGGACGAGAGAAGTGTCAGGCACCTGGCGGGGAACAACAGTCCTGGCACATCAATTTAAAGATTGACAGCGATTCACCTGTCTCTCATACACTTCGAGGCTCAGATCTCAGGTTCAGTCCTGCAGATCATTCGGACAATACAACAGCCTTAGCTTACATCAGGAAGCAAGGAGGGACGCACTCGTTCTCCCTTTACAAAAAGGCAAAAGAATTACTGCTTTGGGCAAAAGAGAGAAGAATCACTCTCCTGACAAGATTCATTCAAGGGAGAAAATGTAAAAAGAGCCGACCTTCTGAGCAGGAAGGACCAAGTACTGCCTACAGAATGGACCTTGCATCAAGAGGTATGCAACAGACTATGGAACCTCTGGGGGAGACCAAATATAAGATCTATTTGCCACCCATTGGAAACAACAGGCTGGAAAATTACTGCTCCCGATCGCCGACCCAAGGGCGATTTGCTGTGGACGGCCTTCTCCTCGATTGGTCCGGAATAGACGGATATGCTTTTCCACTGTTCAAGATCGTATCAGAATGTGGTAAGGAAATTTGCAGCAGCAGAGGGAGTCAAACTGACCCTCATATAGCCCCGTTCTGGCCAGCGCAAAACTGGTACACAGAGGTACTGGATGGATAGTAGACTTTCCGAGATCTCTCCCAAACGGGAGCGATCTTCTCAAACAAACCCCACTTCGACAGGTATCACAAAAAACCTGCCCGCTCTCGTTCTGACTGCCTTCAGGACTATCAAAGGACTTGTCAGAACGAGGGGTTTTTCTCGAGAAGTTGCGAAAGCTATCGCAAGAGCAAGGAGGCCATCTACTATTTGAGTCTACCAGTCGAAGTGGGATGTGTTTCGCAGATGGTGTAGAACTCAGAAAATATCCTCTTCCAGTACCTCTGTGACAGATATAGCTGATTTCCTCCTTTACTTGAAGGAAAAAATGTAATCTAGCAGTCGCTACGATTAAGGGCTATAAAAGTATGTTCAATGTATGACACTTACCTGGCAGGTATTATATAGCTATATTCTCTGTTCCACCTGGCAGAAATTTTCAAAACTCGCAGCAATCGCTAGTAACCTATTAGTAGTTCAGGCAACCACCACCCCGTTACCGTGGCGCTAGCGCTAGGAACCGTTTCCCAATTGGGCCAGATATTTTCTCTGCCAGCCGAACCGGCAACATTGTTGGTGGTTCCCTGCTAGAATTTTCATTCTCGGTGCTGACTGATCTTGGATTATTTTGGTATTGTACTTGGAAACGTTAGCTTGGCATTCGCTTTGGATTGTTCTTTAAGATGTCCTGACTCTGGAAGTATGTTTAGAGTGTGTGTAAAAGAGGGGTGTAAAGGTAAGACTGCCGAAAGCTTCGGTCGACCCTCATACCGTTTGTAAGAAATGTAGGGAGACTGTGTGTACTTGGGAGAATAGATGCATTGAATGTGAGAATTTATCAGAGAAGGAATGGAAGGTCTTTATGAAATACGTTGAGAGACTGGAGAAAGATCGTGTAAGGAGATCTGTTTCTCGTAGTGAGAAGTCAAATTCTTCGAGTAAAAGGAGTGATTGTATTTCCTCTCCAGCTCCTTCTAATGTAGAATTGATAGTTCCTTCTCCCCAGGTATATCCTGCGCCCGCTGCTGTAATCGGAGGAGACGAACGTACAAATATTGGTGAAAGTGTTCGCTGCCCTTGCGTCCATGGGCGACCAGATACAGCGACTTACAGACAAAGTTAGTGCTTTCGATGTCAGTGAAAGTGTAGTGGAGGGGGCGTCTGATCGTCTCTCTCGTGCTCCTAGACCTAGACCTCTGTCAAGCTCCCAGACCCAAGGGAGAGAAGGCATGTCGACAGTCGAAGGGAGGCGGAGAGAGGTTTTGACACGGTCAGGCGTCCCTTCGAACAGTCCTGTTGCAAGTTCCCAGGCTGTTGCAGTTCGCCGCAGAAAAGGCGTAACTGGGAAGTGTGCGTCCTCGGAAGGTTCGACTTCCGAGCGAGAACGTCGTATGCAGTGGTGTCTCGCCCACTCAAGAGGACGTTCAGGACATCAACTGCTCTCGAGAGACAGGTGCAAGATAGTGAGGCTTGGAGTAGTCCTGAGTTGTCATCCTCGGAAGACGGGGGAGCAGTACCGATCAAGAGGAAAAGGATTTTTCGTACTAGAGAGGACGCAAATCGCACTGGCGATATACGTCCGTCTCGGCATGGTATTGCCTTGGGAGAATCGCCTCCATCTTCTTATGGATCCTCCCCTCGTATTTCTCCGTCGGGTAGAGTACAAGATCGCTCTCCTTTAGGTCGCAGTCCAGCTCGTAATCCTCATCCTTCGTCGTCTACCATTCAGGAGGATGGTACGAAGCATTTCTTACGGGAAATGCAGTCCAAGTTGGCAGTGTTGGTGAAGTCTTGGGATGCTCCTGAACAAGCATCTTCGAGGCGTAAGGACGATTTCCTTCCCATTAAGTCTTCGAAAAGGGAAGACAAGGACGCGTTCGCCGAGGACGCAGGGCGCACTGGCGCTAGGAGGAAAATAGTGTCGGAAGAAGCAGGACGCAAACGTCAGGACGCGGAACCAATGGTGGACGCAGGACGCAGGCGGCAGGAAGCAGGCGTGTCTACGATGGACGGCAGGACGCAGGCGGCAGGACGCAGACGCATCGGTAGCCGCAGGACGCAGGCGGCAAGACATCGAGAGGCGGCAGGACGCCGATGCCTCGCTAGCCGCAGGACGCAGGCGGCAGGACACTAGTCCGTCAACGAAGCGTCAATACGACGACGACTTGCAAGATATTTCTTCAGCAGAAGAAGAGTTGGAAGTAATTGAAGAAAAGAATACAGAACCTTCTTCAGATTATAAGGTTCTGACTTCACGTCTTATTGCTGTTTTTGAGGGGGAATTTAAACCGACAGCTCCGTTATCCCCCTTATCACAGTTTTCCAAGACTAGGACTCCAAAGAAGTCCCTCCTTCCTGAAAATGACGATGTCAATTTCGGCAAAGAAGGCCCTTCAACGGTGAATGACTGGATGAAGGACAAGAAGAAGCGGGAAAATACTCTTTTGTTGTTTTTCCTCCAGCTAAGTTAGCTTCTAAATCGGGAGTATGGTACGCTACTGGAGAAAGTCTAGGCCTGGGAGTACCTGCCTCCTCCCAGGGGGACTTCTCCAGTATAGTGGACAGCTCACGCAGACAGGCGTTACAGTCGGCCAAGGTCTGGTGGACGTCCTCGGAATTTGACCATCTATTTAAAGGGATTTTAGGACTTTCGAAGTCTTTAATTTCTTGGATTGGTCTTTGGGAGCGCTAGCGAATTCCATAGGAGAAGAGGATTCGCAGGACTTAGAAACAGCTAAGAGCATTATGTCCTGCATGGATAAGGCTCTTAGACGGAACGAATGAGCTGGCTTCGTTATTCACGGCAGGAGTGCTTAAGAAGAGATCGCTCTTGTGTTCGTTCGCCTCAAAAGGAGTTTCTAACTCTCAGAAATCGGAGTTACTGTTCTTCTCCCCTTTCGAACAGCTGTTTCCTCAGAGGTGATTAGGGATATAGCTCTATCCCTTTCGCAGAAAGCTACTCAAGATCTTCTTTCTTCTTCGGTTAAGAAGTTCTTACCAAACCAAGTTGGTGAAGAAGACGCCAAGGAGACTAGACCGTCGCAACAGCCCTTTCGAGGAAGAACATTCGCTCGACCCGCCTTTAGGGGTAAGAGAGTACCAGCGAAAAGAGGAGCCAAGAACCCCTCTAAAGAATGAGAATTCGGTCCTCCAGACGACAGTGGGAGCCAGACTTCAAGGTTTTTGGGAAGTCTGGCAACAAATGAAGGCAGATCCCTGGGCTGTCAACGTAGCTCGGGAAGGATACAATGATTCCTTTCGTGAAAAGACCCCTCTCGCAACATCTCCGAGAGCCCTCGGGGCAAATTACAAACGATTTAGAGAAGAAAGCGGCTCTGTGGGAGCAAGTAGCTTCCATGCTAGAGAAAGGAGCAATAGAACCTGTTCTGGATCACGAATCTCCGGGATTTTACACCGTCTGTTCCTGGTTGCAAAGTCCTCGGGAGGTTGGAGGCCAGTGCTGGACGTAAGTCAACTGAATCTTTTCGTAGAAAAGACCAAGTTCACTATGGAGACGAACGATTCAGTACTGGCAGCGGTACGTCCAGGGGACTGGATGGCGACTCTGGACTTACAAGACGCATACTTTCATATTCCGATTCATCCAGGAAGCAGGAAGTATCTAAGGTTTGTGATTCAGGACAGGGTCTTTCAGTTCAAGGCCCTATGCTTCGGCCTTTGCACAGCCCCTCAAGTATTCACGAGGATGATGTCAATGTGGCGAGATGGCTACATTTAAGAGGATCAGAGTATCTTTGTATCTGGACGACTGGTTGATAAGATCCCAGTCGAGAATTCAATGTCTGGAGGACGTAAGTCAAACATTGGACTTAGCAAAAGACCTAGGTCTGGTAGTGAATATGGGAAAGTCCCATTTGGAGCCCCAACAACAGATAGTTTTATTTGGGATTCAGATATCGGCAGTGACTTTTCGGGCTTTTCCGTCCCCCGAAAGGCAGCCCAATGCAGTCAGAAGGTGCAGGATTTTCTAAAGAAACGACCGATGCTCTGCAAGAGAGTGGATGAGTCTACTGGGCACACTCTCTTCACTAGAGAGGTTTATTTCTTTAGGAAGACTGCACATGAGACCTCTTCAGTTTTTCCTGAAGGATTCATGGCCAAGAAAATCGCAACCGGATTCCTTCCAGTTTCTAATTCCGACCGAAGTAAAGGAGGAATTTCAGTGGTGGGGCTAACTCCAGGCAGGTTAGCAAGAGGGATGTCGCTTCAGCAGAAGAACCCAGAACCTCGTTCTTGTTTTCCGACGCGTCGGACGCGGGTTGGGGAGCGACATTAGGCCCCTCAAGAGGTGTCGGGACTTTGGAACAAGGACGAAACAAAGTGGCACATAAACAGGAAGGAACTGTTGGCAATTTTCTTGGCTTTGAAGCACTTCAGAGAGTTGATTCGAAACAAGACAGTGCAGGTCAACTCGGACAACACCACGGCTCTGGCATATATTCGGAAGCAAGGGGGAACTCATTCTTTTCCCCTTTACAATCTGGCAAAAGAAATTCTGCTTTGGGCAGAAGAGGAAAAGGTCGTGATACTCACCAGGTTTATACAAGGAGAAAAGAACGTGGGTGCGGACCTGTTGAGCAGGAGAGCAACTTCTCTCGACGGAGTGGACGTTGCACATGGAGGTTTGCCAGAGCCTGTGGAAGTTGTGGGGCCGTCCTGTAGTGGATCTGTTTGCGACAGCCAGAACAAAGAGATTACCACATATTGCTCTCCGATTCCAGACAGGAAGCAGTGGCGGTAGATGCATTCCTGATGGATTGGTCAAACTTAGATCTGTACGCATTTCCTCCGTTCAAGGTGCTGGGGAAAGTGATGAAGAAGTTCAGGGAGAGCAAAGGAAACGAGGATGACCTTAATAGCCCCGTTTTGGCCGGCCCAAAGTTGGTCACAGAGGTACTGGAATGGACGGTAAGATACGCCAAGGACGCTTCCTCTAAGAGTAGATTTACTCAAACAACCCCACTTCGACAGGTTTCACAAGAATACCCTCGAATCTGAGGGTCTGACTGCGTTCAGACTATCGAACGTCTGATCGAGCGAGGGATATTCTAGAGATGGTGGCCAGTGCAGTGGCTAGAGCCAGAAAGAACTCCACAATCACGGTGTAATCAGTCGAAGTGGGACAATTTCCGGAAGTGGTGTAAAAACAGGAAAGTGTCTTCATCCAGTACCTCTGTGACCCAAATCGCAGATTTCCTTCTTTACTTGAGGAAGGATTTACACTTGTCAGTTTCGACAATTAAAGGTTATAAGAGTATGCTAACCTCAGTGTTTAGACACAGGGATCTAGACATCTCGAATAACTTAGATCTGAGAGATCTGATTAGGTCGTTGGGACGAAGAAACATCAGAAGGCAGGCCACCTGCGTGGAACCTGGATGTGGTCTTGAAGTATTTAACTTCTAGCAAATTCGAACCGTTAGAGGAATCCTCTCTGAGAGATCTTGCTAAGAAGACTATCTTTTTAGTAGCATTAGCAACTGCTAAAAGAGTTAGTGAGCTTCAGGCCATATCGAAGAAGGTGGGATGGAGACACGGCAATGCAGTGTGTGCATTCCAAGAAGGTTTCTTGGCCAAGAATGAGGATCCAGCTAATCCTTGGCCAAGATCCTTTGAAGTTTTTGGGTCTAGCTGAATTGGTCGGTAACGAGCAAGAAAGAGTTCTCTGCCCAGTGAGAGCGTTGGTTTAGATGTTATATACAAAGAACAAGAGTTATCAGAGGGAGGTCTGATGCTCTGTGGTGTTTCAGTTAAAGACACTAGACCCATGACGAAGAACGCTCTAGCCTTCTTCATGAGAGAGTTAATTAAGAGGCTCATATGTTGTGTGAAGAGCAGAGCTTTGGTATTTTAAAGGTGAAGGCTCATGAAGTCAGGGCAGTGGCGACTTCATTAGCGTTTAAAAAGAATTTAGCCCTCAAGGAAATTATTGAATCAACATATTGGAGAACTAATTCAATATTTGCGTCTCATTATCTTAGGACGTTCAGACAACCTTCGATAATTGTCAGACGCTAGGTCCATAAGTGTCCTCGGGTACAGTATTGGGCAAAGGAGTTACTACCCCATAACCTTCTTGTAAGCTAGTTGTTTTTATTAGGTGATGGTGTTTGTGTTTTTTTTGGTCGTCTGAGAAAAGGGTGCGGTACTTTTCTCAGTCGTGTTAGTATTATCTGGTGATGGTGTGTGTGTAGTTCAGGTAAATGATTTGTTACTAGCTTGAATGCCGTGGCAATAAGAGGGCTGTAAGGATCTGTCAACACATTGGTCACGTCCAGTTGTCAGTTCCAGTCTTAGCTTCTTCAACATACAGGACACTTCCTTGTTGAGAGCTACTAAGGTTTAAGCAGCTTAGAGGCAGGACCTATGAAGTCAGCTACCTTAGCAGGTAAGGAACCTGGAGTTTTAATAATATTTTAATAATATTTTTAGACTCTAAGAATGTTGCTGTCCTTGACCCACCTCCAAATGTGTCAATCAGCTATATATATACCTGCCAGGTAAGTGTCATACATTGAAATGAAGTTTTTATGATAAAACAAAGTTTAATGTATACTTACCTGGCAGGTATATATAATTTAATTCCCACCCGCCTCCCCTCAGGGGACAGGGTTCAGAGAAAAATCTGGCCCAATTGGGAACGGTTCCTAGCGCTAGCGCCACGGTAACGGGGGGGGTTGGTGGTTGCCTGAACTACTAATAGGTTACTAGCGATTGCCGCGTAGTTTTGAAAATTTCTGCCAGGTGGAACAGAGAATATAGCTATATATACCTATACCTGCCAGGTAAGTATACATTAAACTTTGTTTTATCATAAAAACTTCATCTTTCGTCAGTCTTCAGGCATAGAGGCCTTAACATTTCAGAAGACAAAGATTTACATGATCTGATTAGATCTTTCGAGACGTCGAAGACTAAAACCATTAGAGCACCAAGTTGGAACCTGGATGTGGTCCTAAAGTACTTGATGACCCCCAAATTTGAACCTCCACGTAAGGCTACGTTTAGAGATTTAACAAGGAAGTCGTTATTCCTGGTCGCGCTAGCCTCAGCAAAAAGGGTAAGCGAGCTACAAGCCTTAGAGCATAATGTTGGCTTCAGGAACGACTCGGCGTTTTGTTCCTTCAAATCACTGTTTCTGGCGAAGAATGAAAACCCTTCGAAACCTTGGCCTAGAAACCTTCGAGGTAAAAGGACTTTTCGTCTTAGTGGGACCAGAACAAGAAAGGGCTCTTTGCCCCAGTTTAGAAGCCTTAAGTTCTACTTAGAGAGGAAGAACAAACTGAAGGGGAATAAGGATAGTTTATGGTGCTCAGTTAGAGATCCCAAAAGACAGATCTCAAAAAATGCTCAGGCGTTCTTCATCAAAGATGTAATCAAGGAAGCCCATTTAGCGTGTAAAGAAGAACAACTGGACCTCCTTAGAGTTAAAGCTCATGACGTAAGAGCAGTCGCTACCTCTTTAGCATTCCACAAGAACTTGTCTATACAGACTCTCGTGGAGTCAACTTTTTGGAGATGCAATTCAGTCTTTGCATCTCATTACTTGAGAGACATTCAAGTGACGTATGATAAATGCTTTACTCTAGGAGCTTACGTATCTGCGGATTCGTTGCTGGGACAGGGAGCTGAACCCAATCCTTTTTAGTTTTATTATGTTAGGGTTTTTAATGGTTTTTGGTGCGTTTATTTGGTCGATTGAAAGAGGGTGCAGGAGTTGACCCCTTTCAAATCGTAGTTCTAACATGTTAGTGTGGTCAGGTGGTCGGGATTGGTTGTTATGCTTGTAGTGTCTTAGTTACCTAAAGCTCTATCATGTAAGAGGGTTAGCCCCCGTTGGTATGATACAGGTCAAGGTTCTGCCATGTAAGTGGGTCAGCCCCCATTGGTACGATCCAAGAAAAGGCTCTGCCATGTAAGCGGGTAAGCCCCCATTGGCATGATCCGAAAGGGTTATCAGTCGCAGGTCTCATCCTCTCTGAAACTCTGGTGGCAAGCAGACTCATAGACAGTATCAATGAAGTCTTCTTCCATATCAGGTAGGAACCAAGGTTGTTTTTTTAATATACCTACAACGTATGTTGTTTCCCCGTTTTTATATTCATAAATATTTATTATGTAACTGTCTCTTACCCTCCACCAAGGGTGTCAATCAGCTAAGTATATATCTGCCGGGGAAGTTGCATGTACAAAAATGATATTGTTAGTATACAATAAAGTTTTTGTACATACTTACCCGGCAGATATATACGATTAATGGCCCGCCCCAGCCTCCCCTCAGGAGACAGGTGGAAGAGAAAAATCTGATAAGAAAACGGGAATGGTTCCTAGTCCCGCCACCCAGCGGCGGGAGTGGGCTGGTCACCTGACCTACCTGTCGCGTGTGCCGCGAGTTTTGAATTCTGTCGGGACGTCAGAGACTATAGCTAAGTATATATCTGCCGGGTAAGTAGTATGTACAAAACTTTATTGTATACTAACAATATCATTTCAAAGTGAAACTGCAAGGTTTTCATCTTGTTACACCTTTGACCAAAATTTTATATCCTATTCCTGTCTCTAGTGTTAGAACCATTTTTCAATGTCATTGCTATTTCTGAGAAGGTCCTGACTGACTTTCCTCTTGGGTAAAAATTGGAAATGCCCAAAATTGCCTTGAGTACTTGCCATGATGGCATCTTTTTGCACATCTAAAGAGACCAAGGTTATATTTACTTAATATACTCTGACGTCAATGTTTTTCTTCCAGCCAGCTTACAATGAAGCCCTGATAAAAAAAGACTTCTCACCTGGTTTTGTAGACAGCCATTGTCACCTGGACTTCTTATTTGCCCGCACCAATCATACTGGATCGCTTGCAAGCTACCGCCTGAAATGTAAAAAGACAGAAGAAGCTTTTCCTATCTCATTTGAAGGCTGCATAGCCGTCTTTTGTGAGCCAAGGACTTTCCGAAGGGTAGGAACTTCCTTTTCATCCTGTTGCGCCTTTAAAACCTTTCACTCTCAATTTCCCTTTCAGCACTGAAGGACGTCATAGGTCCCAGCTTTTGGGTTTTGGGCTAAATGTTGTATTTTTCATTCCACTCCCAGTCTGGTTACGTATTTATCATGATCCCCTAATTTTATGCATTTTACTTCGTAGGTATCGTGGTGGGAAGAAATAATCTCTGAGTCTGATATTTGGGGTGCTTTCGGCTGCCACCCACACTATGTCAGTAGATTTTCCGATGCAGAAGTAGTCTACCTGAAGCTAGCTCTTCGGAACGAAAATGTTGTAGCGTTGGGGGAGATTGGACTCGATTATTCAGAAAGGTAAGTTGAATTGTCTCTGGAAAATCACATGAGCAGTCAATGTTAAAAATAGAGATGCTTATCAATAGCTAATGAAATTTAATTATCTCTTATCTCTCTCCCTTCATGATCAGTACCTGTAGGTACCACTTACAGTAGCAGGGTTAGCATGATGCCCTATAGATGGTACAAAGGTTCTGCATAGCTCATTGCCTTTTAATTTTCATTAGCTCACTTTTGTGTGTTCCCATTTTGTTAGCTTCATCTTCTGCCAATTTTAATGTCTGAAAATATCCTTTAGGTTAGCCATTCAAGAACCTATAATATTTACCCGGTGGTATTGTATTGCATAAAACAGACGAGGAGGAACACTTGAGAAAATTCTAAATAATTGTTGACGGGACAGATGAACATGGAAATTGCAAGATTAAGCCATTGCATGAAAGGGTCCCAGTAACTGTCTAAATGTAGTAAAGGGGGAATCTTTGTTGCAGGAACAACGAGTCTTTCACCCTGCAAAAAGAAGTGTTTAAGAAACAGTTGATGATTGCTCTGGAATACAAAAAGCCAATAGTCATCCATTGCCGTGATGCTCACAGGGATTGCATTAACATTCTCAAAGAGGTATGTATTTGTAATTTCTTTTCTGTACGGGGCTAGTGCAGTCAGTGCAGCTCAAACAGTGCACTGTAGGCATTACTTAAGGTTCATTGCAGCATCCCTCCGGCCCCTAGCTGGAATCCCTTTCATTCCATTTTCTGTCTCTCCGTTCACATTCTCTTTCTTCCATCTTGCTTTCCACCCTCTCCTAAGAACTGTTTCATAGTGCAACTGCTTTGAGGTTTTCCTCCTGTTACACCTTTCCAAGCTTTCTACTCTCAGTTACCCTAAAAGGGTAGAGAGGCCAAAATTCTTTATTATACTGCAGTATAGTCTTTGTAATGTCTTGATTTCATGACTAAAAAAACCCAACTAAATCATGATATTATTGCTTTGCTGATGCAAGAAGCATTTGATTTTGATAACAACTTGTATTATTTTGGGGCAAAGTTAGTTAGCCTCTTGTTAAATGTTTTTGGATCTAGATGGCTCTTAAAAGGTTCTGGGGTTTTGGTACTGAGGACTCCTGTGGAATGGAAATTTGGTCCAAAAAGGCCTTTTGGCAACAAAAAATATACCACTACATTTTTTTAACAGAGTCCATTTTAAGTTTGGTTACATTAGTTGAAATTACCAAATATGTGCTAGAATTTTGCACCTCTTGTGAAAAGGGGACATTGATATTTGATGAGGTATGATTTATTAAATTGCTGAATTTAGACTTTTTTTTTTTGGTAATTATAAACATTAAATGAAGGAAAGGAGATTGCATTTTGGTAGGGCTTCATTTAAAGGCATTTTTAAAAATGAGCCTTACCCCTCTCTCCATTATATAGCTTTTACTTCCATGCCAGCCGGAGTTTGACATTGAAACAAAAAATGAGAGCACTCAGTTTTTCTGTGAATATCCTTCTTCCATCCATCTATACCTCCCCCCATCCCCCACCAGGGGACGGATAGGTACAAGCACTATTAGCTTGCAGTCTGTTTCTGCTGCTGGCTTTGGCAGGAGTTTGACAGAAGCACTTTTCTTTTTTCTGTAGGTTTGCTCTTTTATTTTTTTTAATATATTCATTCGGTACAATCCCTTAAGGTAACAGTTGCCATAATAGCCATTATTCCAGTTTTATTACCTTGAGGATATGTTTTGCTTGTGGAAAAGTTTTGTTTGGATAACTATATGATCGTAATTGAACAAAATGCAGTACAGTGACTCCCCCCCAATATTCATGGACTCAACTATTCAGTGGTTTCTCTATGGAACATATCTACCCTTTATTTGTAGAAAATTTACCTATTCGCTGGATTTTTCACCGAGAAATATTTGCTAAATAATGTATTATTTGAGGTGAATCTTACCTACTGTTAAATTAGTAAGGTGTTGGTGCCCTCGTCTGTATGTAGCCCGAGCCTAGGACTGCCCTGCGATAGTTGGAAACGTCGGTTCTCGGGACGATGGGATTCTGTGCCCTCCAACACCTACTTCGCCCTTTTCATGGTCTGAATCTCATTTAAAGCGTTTGCCAAAGGACCGTTAAAGAGTTCACATAAGGACCGTTTTGGTAAGCGTTAATGCTCGCTCCGTAGGCGCATTCTGTCGTCTTCAACACCTAGTTTGAGGTGTTAGCATGCATAGGCTTAATAATATATGATATAGGTGTAGACATTTTATTTAGATGATAATGTATCTGTAGCGAGTTTTACACGTTTAGATATGTCGACTTGGTCGACTGTTTATCTCTCATGTTTTGGTTATTCTAATTCTTGTATGCTGGCATTTTCCTTTTTCTTCGTAATGCTTGTGTTTGTTCTTTGCCTACTTCCTCTTCGGCTATCGGCAAATCTCTTACTACTGCCTCGATTAATGTTTCTCTTTCAAGTCTACACTGTCTGTAGTATCTACAGTTCTCGCCGTGTTAGATATTCTAGCTTCAGAGATTTCTTACTCAGTTTCATATAGGAATGCTTTCAAGTATGTAAGATTGCTTTCGGACGAGGCGGGAGCGTTGTTGTAACTCCTCTCCCACCGCTTTCCACTTTTGGCGCCTCGTTCTCTCTCCTCCTGTCGACTTGTGCGGACTGCGGACCAGGGTTCCCAGGTATATGATAATTATCGTACGAGTACGGTAATTTGACCATCTGTATGATAAACGATTATTAATCAAAATACGATAATTTGAAGAGATTTGGTACGACAATTTGGTCTGATGCATCGGGGAACCCTGCTTTGGACATTGTTGACTTGTGTGAACGCAGTTGACTCGTGCTGAGTGTGGACTTGGCCGAGTCCCAAGTCTCTTAAACTGTCTTGTTCTCAATGAGTCGTCGTGGATTCGATACAGCACTCAGCTGTTGTCACCTCTTATCGACAAGTGTCGCTTTTTGTTGCCAAGGGTTGCAGAGAAAGAGCAATCCTTTAAGCTCTTTGTTTACCTCCTGTCGGCAGCTGTCTCCTCCCGTCGCCCGCTGACGGAAGAAGAGTTTGAATGGAGTTTGAGGAACTCGTTTGGGCCTGTCGGCGTTTGTTGCCACAATACGCCTTGCTGTATCCTCATTTTGTTGAGGATAGAGGCCACATAGAGAATATATCTTAATTGTCTTAGTTAGCGTATTTTGGCGCATTCTAAATAATGGAGAAAAGAACCTATGCTTTCTCCAATTTGAGAGCATTTCGTAACTTTTCTCTTCCTCAGACACAATCTCCCTTTGTCTGCCTTGGCTTGTCGTCTTGTCTTTTAGTCATGGAGAGCCGAAGGCCGGCTTTTGCCGTACAACGCTTATTGGTCCTTTAACCGTCTTTAATAGGAGGTTCGCTTTCTTTCTCTTTCCTGTGGGGAAATGAACTCGAGACTGACAGACATGCTGATGGATTTTCAGTCTGCTTGAGTTATTACATTTTATATATGTTGCCTCGTCTCGGCGACTTCTTAGAGAGGTGGAGACGCCAACCCAGCGGGAGTTTTAGCAAGGAAACAAGTAACTAAAACAAGTACAGTGTTCCCCCCGTATTCGCGGGGGATGCGTACCAGACCCCCCCCCCGTGAATAGTTAGAATCCGCGAATGTTTGGAACCCCTATAAAAGTGCTAAAAACAGCCTATTTTGTTAGTTAAAACTTAAGAAAAACCACTAAAAATGTTCATACTTGGTTTTTTGTTCATGCAACTTACCTGTCAGATATATAGTATAGCTGATAATTTCCGACGACCGACAGAATTTAAAACTTACGACACACGTAGTGGGGGAGTCAGGTGGTTAGTAACCCATTCCCGCGCTGGGAGGCGGGTATCAGGAACCATTCCATTTTCTATTCATAATTTTTCTGTCGCCGGTGTTGTGAACATCTGTTTACAGCACCTCCGTCTGGATTTGGAAACTTTTTGCTACTTGAGTATCCCTTTTGGTTCTTTTTTGGATTAATTGACTTGGATCGGTGGCTAGGCACACGTTATTAGTGGATTGATTTGATTTTGGTTTGGATTTCTCTTGGATAATATGTCAGGGTCTAGTACAGCTAGCGCTAGATTTTGCTCTAGGACTGATTGTAGAGGTAGGCTACTGAAAGCTTCAGTAGACCCACATACGGTATGTAAGAGTTGCAGGGAGCATGAATGTGTGTATGAAAGCCGTTGCAAGGAGTGCGAAGGATTAACAGATTCTGAGTGGAAGGTGTATGATACCTATCTTAGGAAACTTGAAAAGGATAGGTTAAGGAGGTCTTCCTCCAGGAGTGTTTCAGGTGTGCAAGAAATTAATGTTTCTCCTGTTCACCCTCCTTCTGTTAATGCTCCTAACCCTGTAGTGTTGCCTCCGGGCCCTGAAGCAGTGTCAGTAGAGAGTAATACTTTGTCCTTAATTTTGGAGTCGATTCGTAATTTAGAATCGAAAGTGTTGGCTCTTGAGAGCAAAAGTGATGTGCAGAAGTGCAGTGATACCCCTTGTGTAGTGGAGGGTGCGTCAGATCGGCCTCGTTTCGCCTCTAGGCCTGGACCTCTGCTTGACTCCCAGGACCTGGGGAGGGAGCATGTCGAAAGCCGAAGGAGGGTTTACAAGGAACCCCCACCGATCTGGCGTGCCTTCGGCAGTTACTGATGAAAATCCCCAGACTGCCAGGGAGCGTGCGCGTGCACGTCTCCTCAAGGAGTGTTTTTCGTCATCGGAGGCTTCATCCCCACGTAAAGGGTGGAGTTCTCGCGGTGCTTCCCGTCCGCTGAAAAGGACGGCGCGTGTTGTTGACGCTTCACGTCATAGCTCTCCGAATCTGCGATCTTCTCCTGACAGTGCGTTCGCTGCTTTTCCGCCGCAGAAAAGGCGTAGAGAGTCTTCGGACTTGGACTCGGGTAGTTCGTGCGAGCGATACAGTCGCGCTAGAGCTCGGGAGGAGGCCGTACCTGGGAGGAGGAGGGAGGCGTCCCCTCGCCGCTCTCCTGCTCACAGGATCAGTCCCTCCCCGGAGCAGGAAGTTTCGCCAACCAAGAGGATGATTCAGTCACTGCAGCAGCAACTTCAGGACGCTCTTGCTTCTAGAGAGTCTCTTCCGCGTCGTAGAAAGGATGAGAAGCTTCCTGTGAAGAAGTCAAGACCTTCTCTTTCTCCTCGCTCGCCTCTCTCTTCGTTCGAGTCTCCCTCTAGAGTTCGTTCTGCTCCCCAGCAGCTCTCTAGAGGAGGTGAGAAGTTCGTTTCTCGCTCTCAGGATGAGATATCTCCCGCTCGCAAGTCTTCGAATGTTCGCAAGCGAGCGGTGGACGCTGAGCGCGCTTCCGTGCAAGTGGAGCGCGCTTCCGTTGCCGCCAAACGCGCACCTGTGGTTGATAAACGTGCACCAGTGGACGGCAGCCGCGCGCTGGCGGCCGCTCGGCGCGCGCCAGCGGACGCCAAGCGTGCACTAGTGGACGCTCGGTGTGCGCCAGTGGACGCCAGGAGTGTTTTTGTAGATGTCGAGCGCACCTGTCCGGCGCCAAACGTTGATTTTGGACGCCCAAGTGCGCGCTGGTGGACGCCAGTTCCTCACCAACGCAAGTTCAGGTGGAAGAAGGAACCCTACCTGTTAGTCATTTTTCTTCAGAGTTTCCTCCTACTTCTCCAGTTTCTGAGGAAGGAGTTAGCGATAATTTAGTCGAAGCAGAGGAAGAGCAGCAGCCAGTTCCTGTCTCATCAGAACTATTAAGTTTTTGATGCGTCTTCTGCAGTCGTGGAGTTTTGAGAAACATTTCCAACCGGAAGCCCCTCGTACTCCCCCTTCTCAATTTTCTTCTTTTAAAGCATCGAAGGCATCGGGGTTCGTTAAAATGAAGAAGTCGCTTTCCACGAAGCAAGCGTTCCGGAAAGTCCATGAGTGGATAGGAGAGAGGAAAGCCTCAGGAAAGTCCTCTTTGGCTTTACCGCCATCAAGACTCTGCGGTAAAGGAGGCATGTGGTATGAGACGGGAGAGGACGTTAGGAGTTAAACTACCAGCCTCTGCTCAGGGGTGATTTCGGGAGCATCGTGGACGCCTCCAGAAGAGCCCTTCCCTGTCTTCATCAAAAGTCACTTGGACCCATAACGAGTTCGACTTCCATCTAAAAGGCCTCTTCAGGACTCTAGAGGTCTTCAACTTTCTCGACTGGTGTCTTGGAGTTTTGGATGCCAGGTCAAGGAGTTCTGATACTATTAGTCTGGGGAGCTGTCCAGTGTACTTTCTTGTATGGACAAGGCCGTCAGGGATGGTTCTGAGGAGTTGGCTACTCACTTTAGCTCGGGGATTCTCAAGAAGAGAGCACTCTTCTGTAACGTTCGCAGCCAAATCCGTCTCTCCAGCGCAAAAGGCGGACTTGCTTTTCGCTCCGTTTTCAGACCAATCTATTCCCCCAGACTATGGTTAAGGACATAGCATCGAGCCTTCAGGAGAAGGCCAACGCAAGATCTTCTGGCTCAGTCTTCTAGAAGACCAGCAGCTGCTTCATCTTCTGGAGTTTCGTTTACCAAGAAACCGAAGCCCTTTTCGTGCTGGATCTTCCTCGAAAACAAGCCTCCCGAGGAAGAGGCTCTTCCAGAGGAAAAACCCCTGCTCCGTCAAAGAGTAGGAAGTGATTTGGAAGTCCTTCAGACGCCGGTAGGAGCCAGGCTTCTTCTGTTCGCGAAAGCCTGGGAAGGAGAGAGATGCCGACCCTTGGTCGCTAGGATGTTGTGAGGAAAGGGTACAGGATCCCGTTCTTGAAGTCACCCCCGCTATCCACAACACCAAAGGATTTGTCTCCCTCTTATCGAGGAGAGAAACAGAAAGTGCTTTTCGATCTGCTGGAACAAATGATCGAGAAGCAAGCGGTGGAACAGGTCTTCGACCTGGAATCTCCAGGATTTTGACAACCGTCTGTACCTGGTGCCGAAAACATTCGGGGGGGTGGCGACCCGTCCTCGATGTCAGCAGCCTAAACCTCTTCGTCATAAAGAAGAAATTCAAGATGGAGACGCCTCAATCTGTGCTGTCAGCTGAGACCGGGGGATTGGATGGTCTCACTAGACCTCCAAGACGCGTATTTTCACGTCCCCATCCATCCCCAATCAAGGAAATACCTGCGATTTGTCCATGAAGGGGAAGGTATTCCAATTCAGGGCACTTTGCTTCGGTCTGACCACAGCGCGATGGTTTTCACCATTCTGATGAAGAATGTGGCAAGGCTGCTTCATCTGGAGAATATAAGGATCTCTCTCTACCTAGACGACTGGCTTATTCGAGCTTCATCGCGAGACCAGTGTCTGGAGGACCTGCACACGACCATGTCGTTAGCAAAGTCCCTGGGGCTTCTGGTAAACCTCGAAAAGTCGCATTTGACTCCTTCTCAATCTTTAGTCTATCTGGGGATTCAGATGGACTCAGTGCTTTTCGGCTTTCCGTCCCAGGGGCGACAACTTCAATGCTTGGAAAAAGTGGGCCACCTTTCTGGGGAAGGAAACAAAATGCTCGGTTGAGGGAATGGATTGAGTTTGCTGGGGACCATTTCCTCACTGGAGAAGTTTGTTTCTCTGGAAGGCTGCACCTCAGACCTCTTCAATTCTTCCTAGCCAACAGTTGGAAGAACAAGCAAGATCTGGAAGGAGGCGATCTTGTGTTTAACGAGAGAGGTGAAGGATCACCTAAGTTGGTGGTCAGATCCACGGAAGCTCGCAGAAGGGCTCTCCCTCAAACTTCGGAACCCCGACCTAGTGTTGTTTTCCGACGCGTCGTCACGGGTTGGGGAGCAACACTAGGAGGGAAAGAAGTGTCGGGCACCTGGAGAGGGGAACAGGTGCCCTGGCACATCAATCTGAAAGAGCTGTCAGCGATTTACCTGGCTCTCAGGTTCTTCCAGGAAGAAATATCCGGCAAAGTCATTCAGATCAACTCGGACAACACCACAGCACTGGCATACCTAAGAAATCAAGGGGGAACTCACTCGCCTTCTCTGTTTGCCATCGCAAAGGAACTCCTTTTATGGGCGAAAGCGCAAGAAGTCACTATCCTGACAAGGTTCGTGTCAGGAGTACAGAATGTTCGAGCGGACCTTCTCAGTCGACGAGGACAGCTGTTGCCGACAGAGTGGACCCTTCACCAAGAGGTTTGCCAGTCGCTGTGGGACCTGTGGGGTTGTCCGCAGGTGGATGTCTTCGCAACTTCCAGGACGAAAAGACTTCAGCTGTATTGCTCCCCAGTTCTGGACCCGGGAGCAGTCGCAGTAGACGCCCTACTTTGGAGTTGGTCGGGTCTAGACATATACGCTTTTCCCCCGCTCAAGATCCTCGGGGAAGTGATGAGGAAGTTCGCGGCATCGGAAGGAGCGAGGATGACACTCATCGCCCCCTTCTGGCCGGCAGCCGACTGGTTCACAGAGGTGATGTCCTTCCTGGTAGACTTTCCGAGGACTCTGCCCTTAAGGAAAAGATCTACTCAGACAGCCCCACTTCGAGAGGTACCACAAAAACCTCCCCGCTCTGAGTCTGACTGCGTTCAGACTATCAAGAAGTGGCCAGAGCGAGGGTTTTTCAAGACCTGTGGCGAAGGCGATTGCCACCGCAAGGAGGCCCTCCTCAATCGCTCTGTACCAATCGAAGTGGGCTGTCTTCAGATCCTGGTGCAGGAAGAAGGGCATTTCCTCCACCACAACCTCTGTGAGCCAGATAGCTGACTTCCTTCTTTATCTGAGAGAGGAAGTGAAGTTGGCTGTTCCAACTATTAAAGGCTACAGGAGCGTGCTTTCTGTAGTCTTCAGGCACAGAGGACTCGATTTGAATCAATAATAGAGACATTCATGATCTCATTAGATCTTTCGAGACTAAGAAGGTCATCCAGCCTAAAGTACCCTCGTGGAACTTGGATGTGGTGCTCAAATTTTTGATGTCGAGTCACTTCGAACCGCTTCATTCAGTTTCTTTCAGGAATCTGACGAAGAAAACGATCTTCCTAACCGCTCTGGCGACGGCGAAGAGGGTTAGCGAAATCCAGGCCATTAGCAAGCAGATTGGGTTTTCAGACAGTAATGCGATTTGTTCTTTAAGTCCCACGTTCTTAGCAAAGAACGAGAATCCTTCCAACCCGTGGCCGAGGACCTTTGAAATCAAAGGGTTGTCAGAAATAGTGGGAAATGAACGTGAGAGATTCCTGTGTCCTGTCAGGGCTCTAAAGTTCTATCTGCAGAGAACTAAAGCTTGCAGAGGTTCGTCTGACAATTTTGTGGTGTTCAGTGAGGAAGCCTGATATTCCTATGTCGAAAAACGCACTGGCGTTCTTCATCAGAAGTACGATTAAAGAAGCTCATGATAAGTGCAGTGATAGTGATTTGAAGCTTCTGAAAGTGAAAGCTCACGAGGTGAGAGCTATTGCTACTTCGGTAGCTTTTCACAAAAATATGGCGCTCAAAGATATTTGAATGCCACATTTTGGAGAAGCAATTCGGTGTTCGCTCACATACCTGCGGGAGGTGAAAGTGACATATGAAAATTGCTTCTCCCTCGGACCATACATTGCTGCAGACACTGTTTTGGGGGCAGGAGGTTAACACTCATCCTATCCTTTAGGGATTAGGGGGGTTTTTGGGAACTTGTGTTTTATGGTTGTGGGGGTGACCGCCTGGGGCGGGTCTCCCTTCCATTAGCTTAGTTAAGTGGGATACCTTTGGTAAACTAAGCCAGGTGGTGGTATTTTTGTCTCGTTGCCCTCATTAGTATGGTCCATGGTCTAGTCACGTCGTGGTCTCGCCCCTGTTGACAGATCATCTGGAGTGCACCAGCTTCATAGGTCTCTACCTTGCTGGCAACTCTAGCAGCACAAGCAGACTTACGTGGCAGTAATCACGAAGCCAGCTATGCTAACAGGTAAGGAACCAAGATATCAAATATCTGCATATATGTGTTTCCTAAATCCTCTATTCTGTCTCTCCCACCACCAAAGGTGGGATTCAGCTATATATATATCTGACAGGTAAGTTGCATGAACAAAATGATATTGTAATGATACAATTAAGTTTGTTCATACTTACCTGGCAGATATATATAATTAATTACCCGCCCACCTCCCCTCAGGAGACAGTGGAAATAAAAATTATGAATAGAAAATGGGAATGGTTCCTGATACCCGCCTCCCAGCGGCGGGAATGGGTACTAACCACCTGACTCCCACTACGTGTGTCGTAAGTTTTAAATTCTGTCGGTCGTCGGAAATTATCAGCTATATATATATTTGCCAGGTAAGTATGAACAAACTTAATTGTATCATTACAATATCATTTTTAATAGTTTTATTACAAAAAGTGCATTTTATGATGAAATTGATCACAAAAACCAGGAATTTGTGGATATTTCTCATAGAAAAATACCGCGAATGCGCGAATTTTCTGTGAATAATGCGGGGAAACGTTCCCGAGAGAAATCCGCGAATGTGTGAGTCCGCGAATCCGGAGAACGCGAATACGGGGGGTCCACTGTAACTCTTTTCTGATGCTGCAGGGTAATGTCCTCATGCTTATACTGACTCTGTTTGGAAGAAGTGAGAACACTTTCGCTTCCTGTCTGATTATGCAGTTTGGGATTATCTATTGGTAGTCTTATTTTATACCTTTCGGGGATAAGTGCAGATTCAGGTTCTGGGATATGGACAGTTGCAGCCTCCTAACATAAATGGAGAGACTTGGGACCAGCATGTTATATGGTAGAGACGGTGAAGGGCAGTTGTGATTTTTTGTGACTGTCCTCCACTGGTTTATTGTCCTTCTTATAGCTTCCCTTGTCTTCAGCAGAGATCTCTTATAAGTCTCTTTTAGTAGGGGATTGTACATAGAGGGAATGATGGTCCAAGAGTAATTCTTTAGGAAGACACCCATAAGTAATTGGAGATATTCTTGGACATTTGGAGACTGAATAACAGTAAGTGTCTGCCCATATACTTGTTGGTTTTCTAGCATGGTTTTAGTGCCTTTCCAAAGAATGGTCAGACTTGTGGTACACATGCAGAATGTATTCATTCCACTTACCATACATCCAGTCATGCAAGTTCCTTCAAAGGGTTTTTACTAGAAGGTATTGCTGTTCTGTCCACTTTGGGTAAGTGTGCAGCCCTCTGTAAGTTATGTCAGGGACTTGTTGCCCATTGGTAGATGGTGTTGACTTTATGAGCAAGACACTTCTACTGAATCAGTTATTCAAGTTAGCCCACTCTGTCAACAGTATTCCAAAGGCCAAGGACCTGTTGCTTCTTCTGGCCCAATTTCTATGCACTATATTGTTAATTCTTTATATCCCCATTCTTATCTATGGGGATGATATTTAATTATGCATGCTTGTCGGTCAAGATGAATAGGCATGTGCTGCTTGAAGATTTTAGACCGGAAAGAAACTTCCTATATGGTAAGGGCTTTTCCTCATTAGGAAACATGGCCGTATGGGTTATTTTCAGATAATCATGCTCAATTAATGTATGGTTTCAGCGTAAGAATTATGACTTACAAATAACTTTAATTAAATTTGTAAGTAATCCATACCCAACTTTGGCTCTAGGACTGTAGGAGGGGCTTTAACCAGGAATCGTCCATTTGGTTCTTAAACCTAAGTCCAAGTTTTGGTCTTTTCCCTCTGTCTTGCACCGCAGAGTTTAACTAGTGTCATTAACCTTTCATGCAACATAGAATGGTCAACTACACCTGGTAAAACTTTTTAGATGTCAGGGCAATGGAAAGACATCAGGATGCTTAGCAGGTTTATTCCCGGTCAGAAACAAAGTCTTTGTGGGAAGTTTGCTGCTTTGAGTGAAATGAAACAACATATTGGTTTGATCATCCATCCTGTGGAAGGACAGTGCTTTAGCAATTGGGGATTCAGGATGAACAACTGCCTACAAGGGCCCTGACATCCATGAGTTTGGCACTTGGGTGGATTTAAGGAACACTCATTTAGCTTCCTAGCATGTAGATGAACAGGGACAGCCGAATGATTACTACTACTTTGTTGGCCCTCAGGCTTGAGCAGTGGATGTTTCCTTAAATTTTGCCTAATTCAGACTCATAGTCCTGCCCCTTGTATCTACTCTGAATTCTATTGAGCAATTTCATGTTCAAGAATTGCTTATTCTCCTGTAGAGCCCTTGTAGCCTCAGGGCAAAACTTTTCAGAATTTCCAATGCTCTTGGTAGATGTCTCATAATTCCGTTGAGAAGAAATCAACTTTACTACACAATTCCATACAGTTCCATTGACGTAGGCATCTCCTTAACTGCTTGGAGAGGTTAGAATGTCCCCTCCCAATAATAAGATTTTCAAGTTATCATAGGATCTGTCCTTAATTTAAACTGCCATGGCCTGGGTCAGAAGCAGGTTGTGTGTGTGGTTGCTGAGGGTACCATTCTGGAGGAATTTTCAGCACTGGAGCCTTGTAGACGTCAATGTTTTCTGTTTAGAGGAGATAAGACTTTTCACTGTCTACATCCAAGTTATCGTTCCATACGTATTTTCCTGTATTGCATCAAGTACTTTTAGATCTTGCTGAGGACCAGCACTGTAAGGTGTTGAGATTGAAGCCCCTTCATCTCTATATCAGTCTCTCTCTGGAGTTTAGATGCGGGACTAAACTTTATCTGCCTTAGAGCTGAGGGTGATGTTAAGGCTATGCTTTACAGTTCCCTGTAAGAATTCCAATCTAACCTCTTGTGGGGGGGCAGCAGAAGAGGAAACTTCTCTATCCTGTTGGGCATTTAGTTTAAAGGTTAAACCTAGAACATTTTTATCATCCTTTTAGAGACCTTGAACATCTTTGTCAAAGGTAAATGCTGGAAGAGGCAAAATTAACCTTTGGTTTTGTGGTTTTAAGAAAAACAGATGTGGTCAAAGGTTAGCCTGGAAGAGGCAAAAATTCAACCTTTTGTTTTGTGGTTTTAGAAAACCTAGAATGTATTTGTGAAGGTTAAGCCTGGAAGAGGCAAAGTTAACCTGTTGTGTTATGATTTTTAGAAACTTTGTCAAGGAACACAAGGTCCTCTGTGACATAATGGATAGGCTAGTGTATGAGAACTAGCTCCATATCTTCTACCTTATTGAAGTTAAACATTCATAATGTGAGCAGCAGTTGCAACTTCATTTAATGTTAAGTCGATTTGTTGCTCCAGAATAGGATTGATGTGTCACAGTAGAAGTACAATTCAGTTTTTGCCTGATCACTGCCTTAAGTATACAGAATTGTGTTTGAAAACAGTAAAGCCCTTAATCCGCTACTAGTAGTGGGTAGTCTTTTCCTGAACCAAAAAAGAGCAATTCTTTAGGCTCTTTTGTTTAAATCCCGGGGTTTTGATATTCTGGGGAGCGTGAAGGTACAAATTTTGTATAGGAGTGTACCTTTATACGTATTGTAGTAAAGGTATTCATTTTAAGTGACTCGTTTGATAGGGCTTTTGGACCCAGGCACAGGGGTCCCTCATACGGGTTGCATTTCATGGTGGCTGAATCGAAGCGGTTTTCTCCGCAAGGCTACTCTTTGCTGCATACGTATGAGAGCCTTGCTCCCTGAATGGAATCCAACTTCTGGTGGTAGTAAAATCCACCAAGGATTCCAGATCAGGTGAGAATGTTTTGGGTTTCGTATAAGAAACCTTTAGCTTGAATGGCTGAGCGGAATTTTGTCTAGCTGCACTACCCACCATCCTCTTCTTAATGTGGGAATCAGTTAATTTAACAGTAGTTAAGATTCATCTCAAATAATATAAATTTTCATAATAAAATTTATTATTTGGATACTTACCTACTGTTAAAGTAGACCCACCCAGCCTCCCCACAACTTAGTGGGCTGTCAAGGAGAATTCTGACAAGAGCTAAAACATTCAAAACACACCTGGTGGAGAACAGGTAAACTAGACAGTCATCCGGTAGTCATTCGATTTTTTGTTTGTTTGAATGCCGACTCGCCTAAGCGGCCGGAAAGATATAGCTAATTTAACAGTAGGTAAGTATCCAAATAATAAATTTTGTACATGAACTTCCCTGACAGATATATACTTAGCTATAGTCTCCGACGTTCCCGACAGAATTTCAAATCTCGCGGCACACGCGACAGGTAGGTCAGGTGGTTCTACCTTACCCGCCGCTGGGTGGCGGATGTACGAACCACTCCCGTAAGCTTGTCAGATTTTTCTCTGTCGCGGGAACGATAACAACTGTTGTCGGTTCCTCTCGATAGTTTTTCGATTCTCGCTTGCCTGGAGTTTAATTTGGACTTCTTTTGGTGACGTATTCGCTTTGTTTGGCTTGGCATACGCTGATTGTGGACCGGTTGATTTTGAGTTTGATTTTCTTTAACGATGTCTGATCTAGAATCGGTAGTTAAAACTTCGGTGTTGTTTAGGGTTTGCGTGAATGAAGGATGTAAGGTGAGGTTGCCGAAAGCTTCGGTAGACCCCCACACGGTTTGCATGAAATGCAGGGGGAATGATTGTGCGTTTGCTAACCCTTGTAGTGAATGTAAGGGATTGAATGAAGAAGTAATAAGGCTCTCTCTTCTTATGTTAGGAAGTTGGAACGTGATAGAGTGGCGTAAGGCTTCCTCTAGAAGTTTCTAGCAGATCTAGAATGAGTGAGTTGGATGTGGATCCTAATAGTACTAACGTAGAATTAGAACCTTCTTCCCAAGTTGCAGCCCCGGCTCCCGCACCGAAGCCGGAGATTCGCCTTCGGAGGCGGCAGCTCTGAAAGCCAAGAATCGTTCTGTGGATCAGAAAGATTCGTCAGTTGGAAGGTAAGGAGAGTGTTAGTGATCAGTGCAGTGTCCCCAGTGTTGTGGAGGGTGCGTCTGACCGGCTCCTTAGTGCCTCTAGGCCTAGACCTCTTCCAGACTCCAGTTCCAGTGGAGTAGGAAAGTCGAAAGCCGCAGGAGGGCTAGGGAGAGCCCCCACCGGTCAGGCGTCCCCTCGGCAGATCCTGAAGTACGCTCCCAGGCTGCCTCGGATCGCTACAAGAAGAGGACTCCTACGCCAATGCTTCTCCTCTTCGTCGTCTCCCTCTCCGAAGAGAGGTTGGAACTCCCCGGATGCGTCGCGCCGTTGAAGAGGGCTTGGAAGGCTCCTGCAGTCCTTTGGCTTCTAGTCCGGAGGTTTTCCCGGAAGAAGAATCGTCGGTGGAGGCGAAGAAACACAAGAAATCCTGTGATCGTTCTTCTTCTCGCGCTCCGCGCTCGCGCCTGCTTCCGAGGAGAATTAGAAGATTCTCCTACGAGAGTACTCGCGGGACTTCAAGCTCAGATCACGGCGCTAGCAGACTCTCTAGCAGTTAGATCACGTAGGAAGAAGGACGTTTCTCTTCCGATCAAGAGATCTAGGCGCCGCTCTTCAGAGGATCGTTCTCCTTCATATGGGGAGGTTTCGTATGAAGGTGGGGGCTCGCGTGAGCGCCCTCGCTCGCGGGAGCGCCCTCACTCGCGTGAGCGCCCTCGGCTCGCCTGGCTCTCTTTCAATTTCAAGGCGCCAAACATCGGTAGGACGCTCTATGGAGAAAGAAGTTTTTTCTCCAGATTGGATTCCCGCTTCCGGTAAGCGCACTGCACCTGCTCATCACGCGATTTTCTTCAACTCCCTCGCGTGAGACTTCTCCTCAGCAGCCTCAAGATTATAGAAGGCGCCCTTATACAAGTAAGGTCGTTCTTCTTCCAGATGTCACTCCTCGAGTATCGGATCGTGACTTCTCTCCTGACAGGCATCTAGAGTCTGGTAGGAGTCGTGTGCATGATAGACGGCCTACTGTTAGCCGCTCCCCGCAGGGTAGGCGCCAAGAGCCTACTGCACATAGCTCTCCTAGTAGGCGCTCGTCTTTCTTTTTTAAGGCGTCATACTCCTGATTATTCTCCTAAGGGCAGACAACAAGAGTCTTTCAAGCGCCCTCTCCGTAGTAGGCGCTCCCGCTTCTAGGGCGCACTTCTCCTGACGTTTGTCTCTTGGTAGGCACCAGGAATCCCGGAAGCGCCCTTCTCCAAGTAGCGCTCGTTAGTTTTGAAGCGCCCTTCTCCTGAATGTTACCCTCTTGTTAGACTCAAGAGTCTCGCAAGCAGCATTCTCCTAGTAGGCGCATTTCGCCTTCCAGTCGAACTTCCGTTGATCGTACGCAACTGGACAGGTATGGAGAGCCGCGCAAGCGCTCTGCTCTCGATAGGCGCTCTTCTCCTGGCAGCCGCTCGCCCCCAGGATAGGTGCATAGAGTATAGTATGGCGCTGCCTCCTCGTAAGCGCCCTGCGGATGTTTCCGAGAATTCTCGGAGTAGGAGACCCTTACCTCTCCTTCGGCTGAAGATTCCGTATACCTCGAAGAGGGAGTCTCATCGTATACTTCCCAGATCTTCTCATCGTTCTCCAGTGGATGTGAACTCTTCTAAGAGAGGGCGTTCTCCAACCTCTCGCTCAACTCCTGCTAGGATCCCTTCGTCACCTAAGGATCTTCCGCGCTCGCCTCACAAGACGTCCTAGAAGGGTTCGGATGAGGAACCGAACACTTCTGCTGCTGTCTCTTCTTACAAGAAGCTACAGAGCTACTTTTACTAGTTTTTGGGGATTCCCTTACGCCTACGGCTCCTCCTTCTCCTCACTCACTTTTTTCAACGGCGAAGACACGAAGAGTTCTTCTTGTGTGAGGATGAAGCCAACTCTTTCTATGAAGAAGGCCACTGAGGAGTTTTGGTTCCTGGATGGCTTCCAAAGAAGAAGCGGGGAAAACGATGTTCGCTTTTCCTCCTTCGAAGTTATCAGGACGCGCTGGTTTTTCTGGTACGAAACAGGAGAGCCCTTAGGATTGGGTCTACCGTCTTCGGCTGATTCGGATTTTTCGGCACTGGTAGATTCGACAAGGAGAACTGCCCTTAACTCTGCTAAGACGACTTGGGCAATGAACGAATTGGATCATTTGCTCCAAAGGTATGTTTAGAGTGCTAGAAGTATTTAACTTCCTTGATTGGTCGTTGGGAGTCCTAGCCAAGAAAATTGAAGTGCCAGAGTCAATTTCACCAGATGATCTTATGTGTGTTTTGTCTTGTATGGACAAGTCAGTAAGAGACGGAGCGAGTGAAATCGCCTCCCTTTATGGGGCCGGCATCGTGAAGAAGAGGTCGGTTTACTGTTCCTTCTTAACGAAGTCGGTCTCCCATGCTCAGAGGTCTTCTTTGCTGTTTGCTCCTCTGTCTACTCAGTTGTTCCCGAAAAACAAAAATCGAGTGCAGGACATTTCGAGGTCACTTTCGGCCAAAGCCACCCAGGACCTTTTGGCACAGTCGGCAAGAAAACCTCGCCCTTCCTTTCTACCAAGGCTAAGAAGGAAAAGGCAAGTGTTCGAGAACCCTTTCGAGGGGCATCTTCATCAAGAACCTCTACGTTTAGAGGTCGTAGACCTTCAAGAAGGGGTAAGACTTTCGCCAAGTCTGTTAAAGCCCCAAATAACTTGCAAGTCCTTCAAAAAACAAACAACGGTGGGCGCCAGACTCTTAGAGTTGCAGAAGTCTGGGCCCAAAAAGGGGCGGATCCTTGGACCCTTTCTATTTTGAGGAGAGGTTACCTCATCCCTTTCGTCGAAAGGACCTCCCTTGACGACCATCCCAAGGGAAACTGACGGCCAGGTACAGAGACCCATCATGAATCAAGCTCTCCATCTAGCAGTAGATCAGATGCTGGAGAAGGGGGCTATCGAACTAGTGACAGACCATCATTCATCGGGCTTCTACAACCGCCTTTTCCTAGTTCCGAAGTCCTCAGGGGGATGGAGACCGGTGTTGATGTAAGCGCCCTGAACTTCTTCGTAGAAAAGAAGAAGTTCACGATGGAACGCCTTCATCAGTGCTTGGCAGCGCTTCGTCCAGGGGACTGGATGGTTTCCTTGGATTTTCAGGACGCTTACTTCCACGTACCGATCCATCCTTCCTCGAGGAAGTTTCTCAGATTCATGATGGGGGGGAAAATTTTTCAGTTCAGGGCTCTGTGTTTCGGCCTCTCGACGGCCCTCAAGTGTCACGGGGATTTTGAGGAATGTGGCTCAATGGCTTCATTTGAAAGGGGTGAGGATATCCATGTACCTCGACGATTGGCTAATAAGGGCCACCAATTCAGAAGATCGTTGTTTGAAGGACTTACAAGTAACTTTAGAATTGACGAAGGCTTTGGGACTTCTCGTCAATTTCAAGGAAGTCATCACTAATTCCCGAGCAAGAGTGTGTGTATCTCGGGATACAGATGAACTCTCTGAGTTTTCGGGCTTTTCCCTCGCAGGAAAGGATAGCCCGAGGATTCGAGAGAGTAACAACCTTCTTAGGGAAAGAAGTATGCACAGTGAGGGAGTGGATGAGTCTGCTGGGGACACTCTCCTCTCTGGAACAATTCGTTTCCCTAGGAAGGTTGCACCTGAGACCGCTCAATTCTTTCTTCATCGGAATTGGAGTCGTCGTTCTCAGGATTTGACGTTCTCCCTGTCGTTATCCCAGGACATCAAGAAACATCTCTTATGGTGGACAGATCCCAACCTCTTTGCGAAGGGACTGTCTCTTCAATCACAGACCCCCAACCTGGTGTTGTTCTCCGACGCGTCGGACATGGGGTGGGGTGCAACTCTGGGAACCAACCGAATAAACGAAGTGTCAGGTACCTGGGTGGGGGACCAGGTAGCCTGGCACATCAACAGAAAGGAGTTGATGGCTGTGTGGTTGGCTCTGAAGGCTTTCGAGCCCAAAGTCAGAAGATCGGTAGTGCAGGTCAACGCGGACAACACTACAGCTCTGGCATACATCAGGAAACAGGGGGGGACGCATTCCTTCTCCCTGTACGAGACAGCAAGAGACCTTCTTCTGTGGGCAGAAGAAAGAGGAATCAAGCTTCTCACCAGGTTCGTGCAGGGAGAAAAAGGAATGTAAGAGCGATCTTCCTCAGCAGGAAAGATCAGGTCCTTTTCCCACAGAGGTGGGACCCGATCATCTGGATGTATGCCAGAGCCTGTGGAAGTTATGGGGCAGGCCACACATAGACCTCTTTGCCACGTCAAAGAACAAGAGGCTGGATCCTTACTGCTCTCCGATATCGGATCCAGAGGCATAGTACAATAGATGCTCTTCTTCTAGACTGGAACGGACTCGACGTCTACGCGTTTCCCCCCCCCTTCAAGATCCTGGGGCTAACTATCAAGAAGTTCGTAGAGTCCGATTCAACGAGAATGACCTTAATCGCTCCCTTTTGGCCGGCCCAAGAATGGTTCACAGAGGTACTGGAATGGTTGGTGGACCTTCCAAGATCGCTCCCGCTAAGGAGCGATCTACTCAGGACAACCCCACTTCGACAGGTACCACAAAAATCTCTCGCTCTCAGTCTGACTGGTTTCAGACTGTCCAAAGTTTGGTCAGAGCGAAAGGCTTTCAGCAGCAGCTGCTAAAGCAATCGCAAGAGCGAGGAGACCTTCCACCTTGCGTGTATACCAGTCAAAGTGGATGTCTTCAGACGTTGGTGCAAGAGGAAGAACATTTCCTCTTCCAGTACCTCTGTGACCCAAATTGCGGATTTCCTTATTTTCCTCAAAGAAGAATGTCATCTGGTTGTGTCAACTATTAAGGATACCGCAGTATGTTGGCGGCGGTATTTCGGCATAGAGGCTTAAATATATCCGATGATAAGGACCTGCATGATCTTATTAGATCATTTGAAACCATTAAGCGTCCTCATGTAGTACGAACTGGAATCTAGACGTAGTCCTACAATTCCTTGGATCGTCTAGATTCGAACCTCCTGGCTTAGCCTCTTTCAAGGACTTGACGAAGAAGGCTATCTTCCTTTTGGCCCTAGCTACAGCTAAAAGAGTGAGTGAGCTCCAAGCTATTGAGGGCAATGTAGGGTTTAAGGAAGATTCTATGGTATGTTCGTTTCTTCCAAGTTTCCTTGCAAGAATGAAAACCCATCACGCCCTTGGCCCCAGGAGCTTTGAAGTTCTAGTTTATCTTTTCTAGTAGGGGAAAGAGCCTGAAAGAACTCTTTGCCCTATGAGAATTATGACAAAGTATTTCCTTAAGAGGAAGGAACAACTAAGGCTAAATCAAGATGTACTTTGGTGCTCCGTAAAGGACCCCACTCGGCCCATGTCGAAGAATGCTCTTTCCTTTTTTCTGAGAAGCCTTATTACAGAGGCACATGTTGCCTGTAAGGAAGATCAGTTTAGACTACTGAAAGTGAAAGCTCTTGAGGTGAGAGCCCATCGCAACTTCGCTGCGATTCAGAAAAAATATGTCTGTGCGGAACTTGATGGAGGCGACTTTTTTGGAGATGCCAATCGGTTTTTTTCGCAAAAACCACTACCTACGTGATGTAAAAATCACATATGATAAATGCTTCGCCCCTTGGGTCCTTTCGTATCGGCGGATTCGGTGCTGGGGCAGGGAGCTGAAACTTATCCTGTGTAAATTTTTTATATGTTACCCTATTTTATATTGTTGTTTTTTGGTTGTCTGAAAGAGGTTGCAGGAGGCACCTCTTTTTGTCGTAATATTAACCCTTTGTATTTTGGTTATGGTGGTCTGGTGGGTTTTGGTCCAACCCCCCACTCCTTGCAGAGGTAAGTTGGTAAAGGATCTGTTTAGGTAAGCGGACAAGGTCCCTCTAACAGCATTCCGACTTGGATTCTACCACAATAGGGGATCACATATCCCAGTGGTAGATCCGAGAGTCTTTCAGCATCAGGTCACGTCCTAGCTGTAGCTCTCCAGGCAATGCAGGACTCAGAGATAGTATCTATGAAGTCTTCATCCTGAAAAGGTGAGAACCAAGGTTTTTATATCCTACAACATTAGTTGTTTCCGTCTTACCTGTATTATTGAGCTGTCTCTTACCCTCCACCAAGGGTGCCAATCAGCTAAGTATATATCTGTCAGGGAAGTTCATGTACAAAAAATGATATTGTTAAACTACAATAAACGTTTTGTACATACTTACCTGGCAGGTATATACGATTAATGGCCCACCCAGCTCCCTCAGGAGACAGGTGGAAGAGAAAAATGAGAAAAAACTGACAAGCTTACGGGAGTGGTTCGTACATCCGCCACCCAGCGGCGGGTAAGGTAGACCACCTGACCTACCTGTCGCGTGTGCCGCGAGATTTGAAATTTCTGTCGGGGAACGTCGGAGACTATAGCTAAGTATATATCTGCCAGGTAAGTATGTACAAAACTTTATTGTAGTTTAACAATATCATTTTTATGAAAATTTATATTTTCTTATCAATTTCATGAGCAAATGCACTTTTTGTGATAAAACTATTCAAATATTCAGGTATAAGCAATTTTAGAAGGTTTTTCTTGTATCTGAAAATATCAAAAAGTTCTAAGGGGTTTTAAGTATTCGTAGATTTTAGCTAAGCACAGGGGTCGATGTTTTGGAATGCATCCCCTGTGAATACAGAGGTTCACTGTAATTTTTTTTTTCTATTAGTGGTTTACTTTTGCACTGACCATCACGACAGTTTAGGTAAGGTTGGGTTGTTTCCCACGTTGGATGAAGGGTCAGCACCCCTGCTTTTTATTGCCTTGTCCTAGGCACTTTGTGTCCCACTCCCTCGTTCCCTGTTGACTGGACGTGACGGTCTTCCGAAGGTGCTAAGCTACCTATGTTAGTCCTTTTGTCTTCCTCATTGACTCAGCAGGGTTTTGGCATAGTAACCCCAACCTTCTTCTGCTGAAGGGAGCATTCTCCAAAGGGACCTCAACCATCTTCATGTTGAGGATCTTGTACCTGAGTGACAATCCTCCTAAGGCAACATTAAGAGCCTATGGATTGAATTCACTCAGTAAAACAAACATATTTTATACAATATTTTGTTGCTAAGTAGCCTTTAAGGGTTTGCTGATTTTCACTTTGCCCACCTCCTGTTTCAAATGTGGAAATCAGCTTTATGATGGAGAGGTAAGGTTCATCTAAAAAATATAAATACTTAATTTAAGATTTATTTTCTAAATATACTTACCTCTCCATTATATAAATTGCCCCTCCCTGCCTCCCCACATTCAGAGTGGACAGAAGTAGACTGCTGGCTAAAAGTGGCTGTACCTATTAGTCCCTTGGAGGGGGGATGGAGGAAGTTTATAGATAGAAGAAGGATACTCATCTGCCAAACTCCTGCTGGCGTGATAGTAAAAGCCATATATAATGGAGAGCTAAGTATTTAAAAAAGGGATTTTGACGAAGGAAAAATCTATTTCTGGGCTCAGCCTGTGTCGCTCCGTGAAATGCTTCCTTTAGTGTTCATTTCTAAGGTAAAATATTGCTATAATTACCAGAGAAAAACTAAAATAGTAATGCCAGAGTAAACTGGCTCGCTCACCTTTAATAAAGGTGTCGGTATGGTATCTGGGGCGAGTGGAAACCACTACCAGAGGTCCCTTGCCATTTAGATTCTCCCTTCCTCAATATCCCTCGTCTACAGAGGAGCCGATCCAAGGCCCCGCTACCCGCTACTACATTAAGTATGTATTTATATATTTTATTGTAACTTAATTGTAATTTTGCTAAATTATTCTTGTCTGAGCCTGTCCAAATATGTATATCTAATTTACGAAAGCTGTATCTCATCTGTGGGGGCTGTACTGCAGAGTTGCATCTTTGCAATGGCAAGATTTAATCTTTTTTATAACTGTATAAGGACATAGAGTGTCCTGCTGTCCTTTTGTGTAAATGATTTAGTGGTTCCAAGTTACGTATCATATAATAATAGGCATCATATATTGTGTTGTTTTATAAATCTATGATACCATTTATAAAAAAAATAGACATTAAAAGTTGCCAAGCTGGTTTTATTCTGATGTTATTTTCTAATTTAATTTTATTTCTTTGTAAATTATTTTACATTTTCTTTCTCTCCCTTCATTGTTTATTATCTGTTCCTTTTCATTTTTTATTTTTCCTTTATTTCTCTTTATTTTCTCCTTTCCTTTTACCAAATTCTTCTCAATTCTCAATCTTTCCTTGTTTTTGTGTGCTTATTTCCTGGGAATATTGTCGCCTGGTTTTCCCACGTCCCCAAAGTGGGGAAGGACTGCATTTTCATTTAGCTGATTTTTTTTTTTTTTTTTTTTTTATTGAGGGGGGGTGTCAAAGTTTAGATGGAGGTGGTTGGAAAGCGAAGGGAGGGGGGTTCCCCTCTTCTTTTTTTTGGGTGGAGGATTGAAAACTTTCTAAATATCAGGATTCTTTTGTATGTCGTGTTTGAAGTATATTTGTAGCTGTGTCCTGGTATGAATCTCTCTCTCTCTCTCATATATTCCTTTTTTTCTTTAAACCTCTTCTATATACCACACTAATCTGTTTAGCTGTAAGGACATTTAGTATAGAAAAAGTGCTGATGAAAATAATATCCATAAGGTTTTTCTTTTATCGTTTCCTTCTTTCTTGCGTAAATAGATGAATGATAGGTGGGTGGGCCATGGATTTAGCAGATAATCTTCATGACCAACTTGACTAGGGATGTGTCATGATGCTCCCTTAGATAAAATGATGTGTGAAGTGGACTTGAGCTTAGCTGAAAATTTTCATGTGTGGGGTTTACTGGAGGGTCTTTGTTATTTATGAGAAGGCCAGACTGACAATGGATTTAGTAAATGAGGGGCTACTTTCAAAATTGGAAAATGTTCTGTAAATCTCTTTGAGTGATAGGAAATCAGACCCCCATAGTAGCTAGTGGGCTCCTTTTCAAGATATAAGTTGTTCTATATCTTTTCCAGTGACATAACAGTGCTTCAACTTTTTCAGTTTGTACCCAAGGATCACCTGATTCATCGTCACTGCTTCACTGACAGTTGGAAGAAGCCGAGGAATGGTTGAACACATTTTCCAACTCGTACTTGGGCTTCACAGGATTAATCTTGCAGTCGAACAAGAGGGCAAGACTAGTTCGGGAGGTAGTACAACACGTTCCTCTAGACAGAATTTTGCTAGAAACGGATGCTCCTTACTTCCGTCCTTTTTCAGTAAGTCTTGTTCAACTTTTATTGCCATGACTATGAGTACGTACTTCATCTTTTGAATAAACTTGGTCTTTTTTTTATTACAGTAAGTTTTCTATGTGGCATCTTGATAAATCAAGGAAAATTCTACAGTTGATATTTTGAAACTGAACATTATTCAGCATAGCTATACCTGTGTTCTTTACTTTGAAATTTATTTAATTTTGTGTTCAATAAAGTGTCATCAAATATCTGTAATAAGTAGTATTACTTTACTATATTAGTTTGTGAGAGCTATCCAGTATACAATACATTGAGACACTTCTTGGCACATGTCTGTGAGACAGATTTACCAAATTTGTGGCTATGGGCTGCTCTTTGAGCAAGAGCCCATGCTGGCATAAGGCCAGTTTAATAAAAAAAAAAACAACAACAAAACAACAAAGGATGTGGATGTATGCGGCAAGGTTATCTAGGACAAGTTTAGATTCTCCCCATAAGGGAGTAGTACGTGTCTCTGTTCATATTCTCTTCCTTCCATCTTACTTTTGACTCTCTCCAAACAGTTTTTGTCATAGTGCAACTTTTAAAAGTTGTACTCTTGATTTCCCTTTTAGCGCTGATTGACCTCGTAGGTTCCAGTGCTTGGCCTTTGACCTGAATTTTACATTAAAACTTTAGCCCAAAGGCCAAGCGCTGGAACATACAAGGTCATTTAGTGCTGAAAGGGAAACTGACAGTGGAAAGGGTTGAAAGATGTAATAGAAAGAAAACCTTGCCATTGCATTGTGGAACAATTGTTAGGAGAGGGTGGAAAGTAAGATGGAAAAAAGGAAATATGAATGGCATTACAGTTAAAAGAAATGAAGGGGGTTACAACGAGGTGCCGAAGGGATGCTACAAAAAACCTTAAGTGATGCCTACAGTGCACCGTTTGAAGTGCAGTGATGGCACTACCCTTGTATGAGGTCCAACTTTAGGTTTCGTCATAGTAGAATAGGTGAGGTTATTTTGGTCACCACTCTTATTTCTTCATAGTGTTTCTTACAGCCCTTAAAAATGCAATCAACCTAGGTTTTAACTGATCAGGGAATTTTTGTACAAGTAACTTACCCAGCAGATATACTTAGCTATAGACTCGGTCGTCCCGACAGAATTTCAAAACTCGCGGCACACGCGACAGGTAGGTCAGGTGATCCACCATTCCCGACCGCTGGGGTGGACGGGGTCTGGAACTATTCCCGTTTTCTAAGCCATAATTTCTCTGTCGGTTTGAAACGGACAACACCTATTGTTCGTTCCTCCATCTTGGATTTCAACTCGTTTGCCGAGAATTTGGATTGGTTTTTTTTGGTGACGTATTCTGTTTTTTCTCTGGCTTGGCATACGCTTATTGTGGACTGTTTTTCGACTTTGGTTTTGACTACTCTTTCACGATTGTCTGACGCTAAGGCTTCACCTATGTTTAGAGTTTGCAGTAGGGAAGACTGTAAGGTTAGGCTGCCTAAATCGGCATTGGATCCGCATAGTATTTGCGCTAAATGCAGGGAGAATGAATGTTCTTTTATTAACACCTGTGTGGAATGCGAGAACCTTACGGAGCTTGAATGGAAGGAATTATCATCATATGTTAGGAAGCGAGAGAGATAGAGTGAGGAAGGCTTCAGCTAGTCATCTAGTAGATCTTGCTCATCCTTAGAACAAGAAATTAACTCTCCATCTAACAATTTTTTTTCCCTTAGCCTCAGCTGCTTCTCCCTGTTCTGAATCCAAAGATTCTTCGTCAGAGAGGGAAAATGTAAAAGCTTCAATTAAGAAACTTCAAGCTCAGCTACGAGCTCTAAACCAAGGTAAGAGTGGTGATAGTGACTTGTGCAGTGTCCCCAGTGCAGTGGAGGGGGCGTCTGACCGGTTCCTCATTGCTCTAGGCCTAGACCTCTTCCCAAACTCCCAGGACCAGGGGAGGGGAGGAGGAATGTCGAAAGCCGCAGGGAGGATGCAGAACATCCCCAACGGTCAGGCGTCCCTTCGGCAGATCCTGTTGTTAAGTCCCAGGCTGCCTCGGATTGCCGCAAGAAAAGGCGTCCTAAAGGAGTGTTTTTCGGCCTCAGACTTTCCTCTCCTAGACGAGGATGGAGTTCGGCCTCCCGTTGCGCCCTTTGAAGAGAGCCGGAAGGGCGTCTAAAGGAGACGCTGCTGACTCCAGCCCAGAGCGTTTTCCCAGAGGATTGGCCTTCGGGACCCTAAGAAGACTAGACAAGAGGAGCCTGCTCTTCAGGATCCGACTAAGAAGTTTTTGGTTAATCTGCAAGAGCAATTAGCTTCGCTCGTAGGCTCTTTTGCTAAGGACTCTACAAGGAGGAAGGATGTCTCGCTCCCTGTTAAGAGTTCGCTAAGCGTCCTTCTTCGTATAGGAGAGAACTCTCACGATCTCCAGGACGTTTATCGCCTTCGTCGAGAGACTCGTCGGATATGAGTTGTTCTCCTGAGAGAAGAGCCCTTTCGCCCTATAGGCTGTCTTCCCCGAAGCGCCCTCTTAGACACAGCGCATCGAGCAGAAGTCTCGATCGGTTTAGGTGCAAGGAACCGGGAAACTCGATTTAGGTATCAGGATCCCTTGGGTCTTCAGGACCAGGAGCCAGACAGGCGCAAAGAGGCAGCAAGACGCAAGAAAGGACGTCAAGAGCCTCTTAGAACTCTGGATCACGACGTAAGGATCTGCTACGAAGGCAGGAATCAGGCACCCTATGAGCCAGGAACGCAGGAGTCGAGGGCGCCAGGGAGTCAGGGCGCCAAGGAGTCAGGGAGACGCCAGGAGTCAGGGCGTCAGGAGTCAGGGCGCCAGGAGTTAGGACGCCAGAAAACAGGACGCCAGGAGTACGTTAGGCGTCAAGTGTTAGGGCGCCAAGAGCCTGTTAAGCTTCAGGAATCAGGACGCGGGGATCTTTTCAAGAGCCCTGAATTCAGGACGCCAGGAGCCTAGCAAGCGCCACGAACCCGACGAACCTAGACAACAAGAGTCTAGTAGGCACAAGAGTGTTTCCGACAGACAGGAGCCTCACTTCTTCGTATAGGAGTGCTAATGTTCAGCGCTCCCCTTCTCGGGAAAGGAGTTCTTCTCCCGGGAAGAGCCAGATCACTCCAAAACGATCCTCCTTCTGTAGATCAGTTGGACAAGGTATCGGAAGACGAAGAGCCTGTAGAATGTAGCAGTTTCGGACTACAAGAGACTTTCTCTTTTGCTGCTAAAGGAGTTCGGAGACTCCCTTCATCCTGCGGACCCTCCTTCACCAGGATCGTTGATGTCCAGCACTAAAGCTCTCAAATCGTCTTCCTTCGTTTAAGATGCGCCCCGCTCTTTGTATGAAAAAGGCATTGAAAACTTTTTCAGAGTGGTTGACTTCCAGAAGGGAAGCGGGCAAGACAGTTTTTTCCCTGCCCTCCTTCCAAGTTAACAGGCAAACCAGGAAGGTGGTACGAGACCAAAGAGCCGATGGGGTTAGGTTCTGCCTTCTTCCGCGGATGCGGATTTTGCTTCCTTAGTGGACTCTGCTAGGAGGAAGTCGTTGCTGTCTGCTAAGGCGACTTGGGCATGTGTGAGCTGGACCACCTTCTAAAGGGCCTCTTTAAAAACCCTAGAAGTCTTCAACTTTATGGACTGGGGCTTTAGGAGCATTAGCGAAGAGAGCTCAGGACACGGACTTTGTTTCCATGGAGGAACTTTCGAGCGTCCTGGCTTGCCTGGACAGAGCGGTCATGGACGGTTCTGTGGGAAGTTGCCTCTCTTTTTGGAACGGAGTATTGAAGAAGAGATCTGTCTTTAGCTCTTTCTTAGCAAGAGCAGTATCACCCTTACAAAGGACATCTCTTCTTTTTGCTCCTTTATCCCCGCACCTTTTTCCACAAGAGACGGTTAGAGAGGTTTCGAAATCTCTTACGGAGAAGGCAACTCAAGATCTCCTCACGCACTGCAGAGCCAAGAAAGTTTAGGCCGGCAGTGCCGATAGAGAAGAAAGAGAGACCCTCTTTTGTTCAGCCCTTTCGAGGGCCTCCTCTTCTAGAGCCCCCTCTTAGAGGTCGAAGACCAGAGAGAAAGAGTAGACCATCTAGAAGGTCCTTCGGGAAGTCTAGATGAACAGCAAGTCCTCCAGACGAAAGTAGGCGCCAGGCTACTCCACTTTGCCAAAGTCTGGGCGCAGAAGGGAGCGGACTCCTGGTCCCTCTCTATCCTGAAAAAAGGATACTTGATCCCCTTCAGGGAGAATCCTCCCTTGACGACAACTCCAAGGGAGTTGACCGCCAGATACTCGGATCCGGTCCGAAAGCTTGCTATGTTGCAAGT
Source organism: Macrobrachium nipponense (assembly GCF_015104395.2). NCBI lineage: Eukaryota > Metazoa > Arthropoda > Malacostraca > Decapoda > Palaemonidae > Macrobrachium > Macrobrachium nipponense. The sequence continues at coordinate 6,806,336 of NC_087223.1, forward strand.
AGTGGAACAGATGATTTCCAAGGAAGCGGTAGAACTGGTTCAAGATCTCCAGTCTCCAGGATTCTACAATCGGCTATTCCTGGTACCGAAAGCATCGGGGGGATGGAGACCAGTTCTAGACGTCAGTGCCCTGAATTTCTTTGTCTTGAAGAAGAAATTTTCAATGGAGACGTCTTCCTCTGTTCTATCTGCTCTTCGTCCAGGGGACTGGATGGTGTCCCTGGACCTTCAGGATGCGTATTTCCATGTGCCAATTCATCCGGCAGCAAGGAAGTATCTGAGGTTCATGTTCCAAGGGAAAGTGTTCCAGTTCCGAGCGATGTGCTTCGGACTTTCGACTGCCCCTCAAGTCTTTACGGACATCATGAAGAATGTAGCTTATTGGCTACATCTGGAAGGGATCAGGATCTCGTTATATCTGGACGATTGGCTAATAAGAGCCCAATCGGAGAAAAAATGTCTGGAGGACCTTTTAGTTACTCTAAAGTTGACAAAGTCCTTAGGACTTTTTGTAAATCACGAGAAATCCATGCTGACTCCCCAGCAAAGTATTGTCTATCTGGGGATTCAGATGGATTCTCGGGATTTTCTAGCGTATCCTTCGCAGAAAGGAGAGAACGCTGCCTAGAAAAGGTGTCAGTCTTCTTAAGGAAAGAACATTGTTCCGCGAGGGAATGGATGAGCTTGCTGGGGACCCTCTCCTCGATGGAACAGTTCGTTTCCTTAGGAAGACTTCACCTACGACCCCTTCAATTTTATCTGAAGGAGAAGTGGGATTGGAAGTCCAACAATCTGGGAGAGACTTTTCCAATCTCGAAACGGATCAAGGAGAATATCCGTTGGTGGTTAGATCCACAGAAACTAAGCAAAGGAATCTCCCTTCGCTTACAGAAGAACCCGCGCCTAGCGTTTGTTTGCAGACGCCTCAGATTCAGGGTGGGGAGCGACCCTAGGTTCGCAAGAAGTGTCAGGCATTTGGGAAGGAGAACAAGTGTCCTGGCACATCAACAAGAAAGAGCTAACAGCCATTCATCTAGCTTTGGTTCATTTCGAGGAAACAGGTCTCAGGTCTGGGGATTCAGATTCACTCGGACAACACAACAGCCCTCGCTTATATAAAGAAGCAAGGGGGGACGCATTCCTTTCCCTGTACGAATCAGCAAAGGATCTGCTGATTTGGGCACAGGAAAGGAAGATCTCTCTCCTCACAAGGTTTGTGCAGGGAGAGAAAAATGTCCGGGCAGATCTGTTAAGCAGAAAAGAACAAGTCCTACCCACGGAATGGACTCTCAATCCTCAGATTTGCCAACAACTTTGGCATCTGTGGGGGAAGGCCCAATATAGACCTGTTCGCGACCAACAAGAATCACAGATTAGAAACCTATTGCTCCCCGATCTCGGATCCTCAAGCATAGCAGTAGACAGCTTTCTGCTAGATTGGACGGGCTTGGACGCGTACGCCTTCCCTCCTTTCAAGATAGTAGGAGAAGTGTTGAGGAAGTTCGCTTGCTCGGAAGGAACAAGAATGACCCTCATCGCTCCCTTTTGGCCGGCTCTCGATTGGTTTCACAGAGGTGCTGGAGTTGGTTAGTGGATTTTCCAAGATCGCTTCCACTAAGGAACGATCTTCTCAAACAACCCCACTTCGACAGGTTTCACAAAAACCTCCCCGCTCTAAGTCTGACCGCCTTCAGACTGTCGAAGGACTTGTCAGAGCAAGGGGCTTTTCACGAGAAGTGGCGAAGGCTATTGCAAGAGCCAGAAGAGTCTCCACTTCTAAAGTATATCAGTCGAAGTGGGAGTTGTTTAGAAGATGGTGTAAGGAAAAGAAAATATCCTCCTCCAGTACCTCTGTAACTGAAATCGCAGATTTTCTCCTATATTTGAGAAAAGACTGTAACCTGGCAGTTTCAACAGTGAAGGGTTACAGAAGTATGCTGGCCTCAGTTTTTCGACATAGAGGAATAGATCTGACAAACAATAAAGATCTTCATGACCTTATAAGGTCTTTTGAGACCACGAAAGAACATGTAATCAAGAAGCCTAGCTGGAACTTGGATGTGGTCCTCAAGTTCCTAATGTCGGAAAAATTCGTACCGTCTCACGCAGCTTCGTTTAGGGACTTAACAAGAAAGTCTTTATTCCTTTTTGCGTTAGCAACAGCCAAGAGAGTGAGCGAGTTGCAAGCTTTGGAAGGTAAAGTGGGGTTTAAGAAAGATTCAGCGATTTGCTCCTTTCAACCATTTTTTTCTAGCGAAAAAATGAAAATCCCTCAAAGCCTTGGCCAAGAAGCTTTGAGATAAAAGGAATATCTTCATTAACAGGGAGAGAACTAGAAAGGACTTTGTGTCCAGTCAGGGCACTCAAGTTCTACCTGGAGAAGAAGAAGTTGCTGAAAGGTACAGAAGAAAGTCTTTGGTGCTCTGTAAGAGATCCGAAAAGAGCGATTTCTAAGAACGCCCTTACATTCTTCATAAAAGATGTAATAAGGGAAGCTCACCTTAAATGCGAAGAAGAGCATTTCAAGGTTCTCAGAGTGAGAGCTCATGAAGTGAGAGCCATAGCTACGTCGATGGCATTTCACAAAACATGGTCGCTTCAGGCTCTTATAGAGTCGACATTTTGGAGATGTAATTCGGTGTTCGCCTCGAATTACCTAAGAGATGTTAAAATTTCGTACGAAAAGTGCTTTGCTCTGGGAGCGTATGTTTCGGCGAATTCAGTGCTGGGAGAAGGGGCTGAGGCTAATCCTTCCTATGTAGTTTAAGGTTTAAATTACTGTTTATTGGTGGTTGTTTTTATTGGTTAATTGTCAGAGGGAATAGGGACCCTCTTACAATTCATAGATTGTAACAAGACTAACATGGTCAGGTGATCGGGATTGGCTTCAGTGCTCTTTGTGATTTGTTTAATAACCTTAACTCTGTCATGTAAGAGGGCGAGTCTCCATTGATATGACAAAAGGTCAAGGCTCTACCATGTAAGTGGGTCAGCCCCCATTGGTACGATCCAGTATAGGCTCTGTCGCGTAAGCGGGCTAGCCCCCATTGACACGATCCAAAGAGTTATTCAACCATAGGTTCATTCCTCGTTGAAACTCTTGAGGCAAGCAGACTCATCGACAGTAGTCATGAAGTCTTCAGCCCAATAAGGTAGGAACTATGGATTATGTTATCCAAGAACATAGGTTGTTTTTTCCTGTTTTTTAATGTATTTAGTTTAAATATTATTTTGTTTTTAGCTGTCTCTTGCCCGCCACCAAGGGTGCCAATCAGCTAAGTATATATCTGCTGGGTAAGTTACTTGTACAAAAATGATATTGTTAAGATACAATAAAGTTTTGTACATACTTACCTGGCAGATATATACGATTAATGGCCCACCCAGCCTCCCCTCAGGAGACAGGTGGAAGAGAAATTATGGCTTAGAAAACGGGAATAGTTCCAGACCCCGCCACCCAGCGGCGGGAATGGTGGATCACCTGACCTACCTGTCGCGTGTGCCGCGAGTTTTGAAATTCTGTCGGGACGACCGAGTCTATAGCTAAGTATATATCTGCCAGGTAAGTATGTACAAAACTTTATTGTATCTTAACAATATCATTTTTAACAATGTTGCAATATCATCTAACCTTGCAAAATTCCCCTTCCAGAGTGGGCTGTCACATCCTGGCATGGCCATACACGTTGCTGCTGAAATCGCTAACATTAAGAGACTCGGCCTCCAGGAGGTTCTTCAGAGCATGAGAGAGAACACTTTCAAGATGTACGGCATTTGAATATGAGGCCAGTGTTCTGCAGGTATTGCTGTTGAATAAGGATGGTGAAAACAGAGTCTATCGTCACGGTTATCATTTAATATTTTGAAAGGAAACTAATGTGTGAACATCTTCTTTTAGAATGAAAACCTTAATTGCCAACCATTAGAACACTGCAGAAGAGACTTGCCAAGTATCACAAATTATTTTACTGAATATTGTTGGTAACCAATACATATGATTTATTTTTGACTGAGGAGTCCTCTTATTGAAATGACTTGTGCAATAGCAGCATTGCATCGTAAGTTTTTTAAAAGGAAGGGAATGTCAGCTGGTTTTTAATCTGTAATATTGAAGGGGAGTGATTCGGTTGGTAATAAGCGGAACTTTTTTGTAAAGTATAATACAAAGGTTTGACATGTAGTTATTAGATAGAAAGATTAATTTTTCAATCTCGGTTGTGTTCTTTTGTCACAAGGTATGTTGTATCATATTTTATCATGTCATAAGGTACATTCCCATGTTTAAGATATACTGTATCTATCCCATGTATTATTTCTTGTGATAAGAGTCATTGTATCTCCTCCTCTTCCATTCTTATTCTCTTGTTTCAAGTATATTTACTAAACTTGTACAAGTAACCAACTACTACATAACTCAGAATGAGAAGTATAACTGGAGGAGGTCAGTTTCAAGGAAATATTTAAATTGTTACTCAAAATTAACTTCTATACTGTCAGTGGAAAAAAAAAATGACAGGCTGTAAAACAAAAAGAAAGGAAACGTCGATTTGTAATCTTGGAAATTAGCTTGAAATTAAAATTTACCAACTGCTTTATCCTGCACTTTATTTTTCCTTCTCTGGTGAGCTGTTGGACCGCGCTGTAAGCCGAAACTCATTATAACCCGAAATATCGTAAGAAAACCTTGCTTCTAATCCTTTGGGTGTCTTGAAAATGACGTAAACTAGATTTTTATTGAGTTTTGCATTAATAAACCTCCAAATTTTGACCATTTTGGAGCTATATTTCTTCCATTGGATTGGTGTTATAACCTGGAAAAGGCCTTGTAACCCGGGATATAATTTTTGATGAATATAGGATGTGAAGTGTGATGTGATGTGAAGCCCAGCCCATCATAACCTGGGGAATGCCTGTATTTTGTTTGTTCAGCACTATGAAGAAGCATGTCAGCCTAAAAGATCCCAGCTTACTGACCAGTTTCTATATTATGATGGCCTTTTGCTAAAGATTCCTTTTGGAAATGTTAATGAATTTTACAAGGAAATTTCATAAATTGATTGATAATTGCAAAATTCAGGTTAGCTTTGGTTAAATACATGGAAATCATGTTGACTTGGAATATCTTGTTTGTCATAAGTACACCATATTATAGGGTCTATGTTACCAGACATCAGAGTTGGACCACTGAACCCGTAAGGGTGTCATCACTGCACCCTAACGGTGCACTATAGGCATTACTAAAGGTTCTTTGCGGTGTGCCTTCGAGCCCCTAGTTGCAACCCCTTTCATTCCTTTTACTGTACCTCCATTACATATCTATCTTCCATCTTGCTATCCACCCTCTTATACGATTTAATAGTGCAACTGCTTTGAGGATTTCCTCCAGTTACACCTTTCAGACTGTCCTACTCTCAATTTCCTTTCCAGTGCTGAAGGACCTCATAGGTCCCAGTGCTTGGCCTTTGGCCGATAACTATATTCAATCAATCAATTAGACCCCTGAACCATATGAAGTGACAGTGTTGTTAATAAAATATCCAGGCTGATCAAGGCAGTAATCATTATTTCAGTTTTGAATTTATTTAGAGAAACTGTAAGGACTAAGATCATACTTGTGTTAGCAGCTATAATCTTTCGTGATTTATGCTAATAAAAACGAAGGCTAGAAATTAACAATGTTATAAAAAACTCATTTATTGGTCAGACAACATGAAAGTTTGATGGAATAAAATATGCAAGATGCAGCGAGCCCGTTGTAATTAGATTCATCAAAATGGAATTTCGTTAAGGTTACTGTCAACCATTTTGTAAAGTGTACATGGAAAAGTTATAGATTAACATTTACAAATATATCTAAAGTTTATATAATTCTCTAGCACACGAGTATATAAAGTTAACTTTCACACACAACATACAGGTACTGAATTTTCTTCTAGGCAGAAGACTGGCAATAACTCTTTGTGTCCAGAATCTTCTTCCCACACATGGCGCATATTCCCTTCTTGTAGGCACATCCCTGACAGAAATTGGAACCCGCTTGGTGAACCTTTGTTCTGCAAATCCTGCATTCTACGAATTTTGTCTGAAAAAAAAAATTGCACATTTTTAATTTACTTTTACAACTTGTTCTGCAAATCTTGCATTTTAGAACCCAAGGCAAAAACTAATGGCTTTGGCTTGCAAACATTTACTACAGTACATTGTATTTTTTAAAGTCGAGTTATACTTCTATATTTTATACTTATATTAATTTAAAATTTACAGGTATATATGGTTTTAAGGACACCATTTGTAGGCATTACCTCATGGAATAAAGAAAGAAAAGTGAACCTTTTAAGACTAGGAATCAAACAAGCTGATAGTTGTCATATGAGAGATAAAGACTAAGGTAGAGTAGGTCTAAATGTAAACTATTATATAGAGTAGAAAATAAGTCTGAAACTTTTGACCAAATTTTTTATGGTTCAAACAATTTTTCAAAGATAGTTACTGGTAAAATGTCTAAACTCTTCATGTTTATCAACATTCTAGACAAAATACTGTAAACAGTAACATTTGGGAAAAGCATTACAGTATGGGGGTTAGACATGTCTTTTTTGAGAACTGATGGGGCAGTGTTTACAATAGTACGTACCTTGTCCATTTAACTTTTAGAATGCTTCTTGCTTTGGCCTAAATTTTATACTCCAATTAAACTTTTTCTATGCTTCGTGAACGCTTTGTGAGGTTTGTCTTTTCTCATATTGAGCAACATTCATTACTCTGGCTTTGCTCCCCCCAAATCTCCTTCCTGACTTAAATCTAATTGACAACCATCTTACTTTTGTTGAGTGGTTCAATAAGCTAGATACTCACGGTGTACGGATTGAAGCGATTTTTCTTGCTGGTTAGGAGCTTGTTTTCATTGATTTTCCGTCCACCTCCCTCAACTGTGTTGTTTGCACCAGCTTTCCAGGTGTCTGGGGTGATAACCTGTGAAGTTTTGCATGAAAAAGATTACAGGGAACAATGTAAGATCAAATTATATTTTAAAAAATCATGGTAACAGTTTTAGATTGCAGGGAATAATGTACTACTTCCAAGTACAAAAATCATTGTAACATTTTTAGATTACAGGGAACAATATATATAAAAGTATTTACAAAAATCATGATAAAATGTTCAGACTACAGGGACGAGAAATCGAGAGTAACTAATTCCTTGCAAATGAAATTACATGGAACGATGTACTTCAAGTCACATGCAAAAAACAATCGTGTTGAGAAACTATTTTTATAGCTGCATGATGTACTATATGTTACTGTTAAATAATTCCCATCAGATTTGCAAGATATAAATGCATATACACCTATGTATACTTTATTGGAAGTCTGGCTTTGTATTTACAATATTTCATGGAACACATTGCTTACAATACTGGTACAGTATACCGAAATTAATTAAAAAATATTAAAATTGATATGGTTCACGTTAATGATGAATTTATACCATAGTAAACCTTTCATGTTACTTAATGAATGGTTATAAACAATTTAAATAGTGTTAAACTGAGCTTTGTATGGGTTAGCACAAGAAAAGCATGAAGCATTTTCCTCACTGGTAATGTTAACATTCACAAATATCCTTTGACTTTAAATATCAATAAAAGAAAATCAAAACACCACTGGCTGTATATGTACATAGGTACTGTAATAATAATAATACATGCATACTTTAAAACAATGCGTAGATTAATTTGAAATGTACCAATACTGTAATCTGTATCCATCACTCAATTTCATAGTACATGGGTAAAGACATGACCTCAAAAAAAACCCAAAAAGTGGAATGTAAACAAACGTAATAGGTTACCAAATATAAAATGAATAAATATACTATGAAAGCAAAACATTAAGTAGGTTAATAAGTATTTTATATATTATAATTAGTAATAAGCCAGGAATGCAGCATATTAAATAGTTTAATATAAGTATAAAAATAGCAGGAATGCAAAAAAAGTAATGTTATAAATATATAATAAATACACTGAGAATGCAAAAAAATTAAATAGGTTTCATATATATATAAAATGAATAAATATACCATGAAAGCAAAACATTAAGTAGGTTAATAAGTATATTATATATTATAATTAATAAGCCAGGAATGCAGCATATTAAATAGTTTAATATAAGTATAAAAATAGCAGGAATGCAAAAAAAAGTAATGTTAATAAATATATAATAAATACACTGAGAATGCAAAAAATTAAATAGGTTAATAAATATACAATTAACAAATATACCAGGAATGCAAAATATGAAATAGGTTACAAAATTATAAATTAACTAGGAATGCAGAAAATCAAGATAAACAATAATTAAAACAAGAATGTAAATAAACAATGAAATAGGTGAATAAATATGTAATCAATAGACTTTTGGTGAAAAGATGAAATTCTGGGATAGTCAGCGTATAATTTAACTGTGATCTACAAGGGGTGGGGGAGGGGGGGGGGGGGATCTAAGATATGCAGCGTTAACTCTAAGGCTTGTAATTGGGGATCTTTGGTCAAAGGGCAAATGCATGAGTGGTGACATAGCGACCACCGATCCTGAAATGCGGCCACCTTCCCAAAAAGCTACTTGAATTTGCTACCATGAGCATCAGTCAAGAGTTGTGGCCCATCTTGGCAGCACACCAAGACCTCTACGCTCCTCTTGAAGTAAGTGTTTTCTCCTAAATTACAAAATATAATGGCATTCAAGCGCTTTTTCGGGAAGTGGCCGCGTTCTGAGAGAGGTAGCAGCTACGTCACCGTATGGTCATTTACCCTAGTAAAGGTTGCGTACCCTATGTTAGGTTAGGCTACGTTAATAAGATCAATGGTTATCACAGAAGTCTGGTCTCTGGCACTTGCGCTGACACAGCTGAAGTTAGGCTAGGCTGTTTAATTGAACGGAAATAGCTACATTTTAGTTAAAATTTCAATAAAAAATAATTCACTATCAGTGTTTATAAGCAAAATTAGTTAAAGAATAATATAGCTAGTAATGGTGTTTTGGAAGGGGGCGGGGCCGACATGGTACATAGGCTATAGGTACCTACCTACTATACTAGCTATATTACCTAGGTAACTAGGTAATCTAGACTAACCTAAATGCCTTTATACCTTAATGAAAATAATTTTAATAAATTTTTTGTTAATTTTATGATAATTACACAAACATTAGTTTTACAGACCTTAATTTTATAGATATATTAGTAATTGGGTTAATTAAAAGAAATCGCATACCTTGCTAAGGTTACGCTACTCGCCCCAGGACCTTACCTACTAGTAGGTATGCTCAATTCCCCTACCCAAAATTACCTTAGGGGTAAATTAACCACTTCCTTACCTTTCCCAGCTTCTTTTGACACTTTTCGCAGACCATTTTGAAGGAAAGTGAAGGATAATCGACGATAATTATGTAAAACTCGCCTTAAATGTTTACCCCTTCAAGACAACTGGTTTCGCGAGTCGTAGACAGCTGATCTCGTTTATTTCGTCAAGTTAATGGATTTAATGGACTTTTCTATGGTAAAAAAATAAAATTAATTGTTAAAATGATTTTAATAAGTTTCCACAGACAAAATAAGACTATATATGTTATATATAAACAAACGTAGATTGTCCAAAACTGTTTAGGCTTGTTATACCTACGGCCTTGATAGTCTTCTTCTTTAATTGCAAGATGGTCGACTTGGACTCTTATCTTTCTGGTTATTTTCATAAAATATCTGAATTATAAATACTTGTTTACTTTATAATATATATATATATATATATATATATATATATATATATATATATATATTATATTATTTAATTAATTTTAAATGCTTGTTTGCTTTTACTGTGATTTACTCTTGATCTAAAATTAAACTTCCTATTTCATTTAATATATTTTTAAATTACCTAGAGTTTGGATAATTATTTACCTTAATATATTTAGTTTTGTGGGTTTACTTTTAAAAATATAAGTAAATTCTTATGTAATTGTTTTAAGATATCTGTGTTTCGTGTCTTTTTATAAAATGATAAAAGGATTTATCGTTATTTCAATAATTTATGATGGCCAACTAACTTTTAAGGAAATTCGCAGTTAGATAGAAATTACAGAATGACTAAAGGGTAAAAAGTACCCGGAATCTTTGCAAATGACAAATACAACTGAAATATATATCGACAACAATTAATATTCTCTTTATATATATATATATATATATATATATATATATATATAATATATATATATATATGCTTAAAAAATCACAGTAGATGCATCTGACTTCATTAATTAAGCGAATACCACAGGAAAATGATAGTCAGAAATCCAAGCACTTTCGTCTTTAGTAAAGACGAAAGCGCTTGGATTTCTGACTATCATTTTTCTGTGGTGTTTGCATATATATATATATATATATATATATATATATATATATATATATATATATATATATATATATATATATATTAAATAATGAATACTTTTAAATCTTGAATGATATTAGAAATCGTCTGAAATTCAATTTCACTTCAAATATTACCATAAAACCTTCAAAATACCAAAGTAAATAACCAAAATGTCAAGGGTATTTAACCTTGACATTAAATTTGGAGATTATATATTGGTATTTGTATCTACCATCATTAGAATTCAGTTCAAAAATAGCCACAGAACGGGTAAAAGATCAAATTATCTAACTTAAAACATAACTTGAACCAAGTGATGTAACTTTTCCATTCAATTACGAGATTTAAAAAAAGATGATAACACTCAATTTGAATATTAAAAAAGGCCACAATATTTCCATTTCAGATAAAAAATGACGTCACTATCCGACATTTATACTACATCAGCAACAAAACCTTTTGAAAAATGGAGGAAAACGACTTCAAAACCCAACTTAAACCAAGTTATATAAGTTTTCAATTCAATTTAGGGACTGAAAAATATAGTAACATAAAATTTTAAGGTTAAAAAAGGCAACATAACGTTCAATTTAAGATTTAAAATTATAGCCGTGTCTAACATTTATATGATGTCAGTGTCCTCTCTGGGGCATGGGGATTGTCCTGGCCCTCCTCCTCTGTGGGGGGGAGGGGGTAATGTATACGTCAATGACAGTAGTGATTCAACATCCGGAAAGAGAAGACTCACTGCGTCAGCTGTCAAACAGGAAGGACGAAGTGGTTCAGTTCGGAACAAAACCCGTCGGCGGAAAATGACAGAGGATCGAACGGGCTGAGAAAGAAACCGAAGAGGGAAAAGAATTCGCGGAGTTTATTCCCGGGGGGAAAAAGGGAAGAAAATATGGCTCCTCTCGCTCTGGTGAAGGTGGCCATTCTCATCTGTCTGTCCCGGAAGGTATAACAACAATTCGTGTTTGGGGGGGGGGGGGGGGGGGGGGATTTCTATAAATGACATGTTTAATATTGTCGTTCTTTTCTTTCTTTGTTTTTGTTTACATATCGTGTGAAATGGAGAGAGAGAGAGAGTGAGAGGGGACGAAGGGAGGAAGTGTAGCCACTACTAGCTAGCCTACTACCTAGGTACCTATAGGTATATAATTTGACATCCAATACTATTGTTTATATTTATTTTATTTTTGTTTACATATTGAGAGAGAGAGAAAGAGAGAGAGAGAGAGGAGGGAGTGGGCTACATATTCTGACATACCTTAGGCTATACAATATTGTTTATTTGCTGTTTTGTTTATTTTGGCTTTAACGTCGTTGGGAATGGGGGGAGAGAGAGAGTGAGTGGGGAGGAAGTGGGACATCTAGCTATAATCTTACTTTAAGTATACATAGGTATATCAATATTGTCATTGTTTATTCTGCTTTGTTTTTGTTTATTTTTGTTTAAATGTTACATCTAAACCTCTTCAATAATATATCTTGTATATGAGAAGTATTTTAACCATTATTTAATAGCTATAATATGATTTCATTTTGATAAATTAGGGTAAAAAACCGCATGGTACAGGGGTGGACCATATACGATCAATGTGTACAACCCCCAAAAAAGTACATTATAGCTAACGCGTCCTGACATCAGAGATGGGCATCAGACGCGACTTCTTGTTGGTGAGAAACGGAGCTAAAGACCTCTACTCCGGTGTCAGGACGCGTTATAATGTACTTTTCTGGGGTTGTACACATTGATCGTACATGGTCCACCCCTGTACCATTCGGTTTTTTACCCTATTATACTTTATGCTTTTAAAACAGTTAGGGTATAGGTACCTATTTTTGAGTGGCGCACCTAGGTCATGTTAGGTTAGGCTTTCGAAGAGTGAAGTATGTTTATGGCATAGCCTAAGTTTTATTAGGTTAGGCTTTTCATAGCCTAACTTGCATTAGATTGGCTCTTTAGTGGACATATGTCCAGTAGAAAGTATCGGACGTGGTCCTGGGAGTTAGACTTTGACGCAATATTTTCTTTGATATATTTAATGAAGCTGTCTTTAGATACTGTAGTCCATAGGCATTGAGATTGGTAAAATTGCTGACTAATACTGCAGCCTGACTCCCACTAATTGGTGATGGAGATAGTATTCATCATCTTGTTTTATGTTTATGATATTTATCGTAATTTGTTTAATGTTTTATGTTCATTCCTAAGGGGCTATCTTAAAATTTCCCACAGTATGCCAATAGTTAGACAAAAATTTTGATTATTTTGGACCACCCTAATTCTGGAGAATATATCTTCTCATAGTCTGGGTACTGAATGCAAATAAAACGCTTATAAACTGCAACAGGCTCTAAGATGCCACCAAATAATTATTTTCTTAAGAGGCTTTTTTTAAGTAAACATTTTCCTTCATGGATTAGCCGAGGCACAAAATGGCTTCCACCCACAGTCATCTGTCTTGTGCACTTCCTGTTTGAGGTCTTTTCAAGGCAAGGTCTTTGTTTATTCCTTTTCATTGATGATTTTCTGGGCTTCCCACCTTACTTAGGCTATGAATCTTGTCAGTCTGTGGTCACACCTTTTTGACATTTGCTGAATTCATTTCTATTGTTCATGTGTCTGCAGCTTCAGGTGGTATATGCCTTGCGTATCCTTTATAATTCTTTGCCAAGGCTTTAATCTGTTGTAGGCTAGGTTGTTTTTAACATGCTATAAATTTTTTGCTTTGCTCCTGTGCCAAAGTTGAAGCAAAGAAGACCATATAGCGTTATTTGCTTGTATGTAATACTATTAGGTACATGAACATACCACCTCTTGCCAATCAGAGTTGTGGGTTGTTTGGGAAGTGTCATAATGCTGAATTGCTTACAACAATGTTATTATGTACTTAAAAATGCTTTGGCACTTAATCTCATTCACTGAGCATAAAAGGAAGCTTGAGGCTAATCAGACTGTTTTTGTTTATCAAGCCATTTTTGTAATTTGTGGTGTTAATGTATTACCATATGGTAGTAGCCGAATGCGTGTTTTCAGTTGTAAAAGTGTCAACATATTATGCCTTGTAGCAGCTACTTTCTATTGCTCATGATTGAGAGATCAGGTGGGCAGCTGTCCTGATGCGTAAGGCAGATTCATATGAATGATATTTGTTGTCATTGAATCGAGAGACGAAAACAAACATTTACAAACATCTGTTTTGCCAGTCAAGACAGAGAAATCAAGTAAAGTAGGATTGACACTAGGTTCTTGAGTGTCGTGTGACCTAGTGTCTTCCTGTTTCTTCTCGCAGACTCGCAGGATGTCTATTTCAGCTGTCAGAGGCAATGGGATCCTTATTAATCTTTTGGGACTATATTTATGAATTCTGTGGAATTGGCATCCATTTTTCTATCCAGTTCAATAATCCTTTTGCTTATGTAGGTGTTTAAGCTTACAAGGTAATGTTTTCTTTGATTATGAAAACTATTTTGGTGTAGTATTGTAAATATAGTGTATTGCATTACATAACAACCCTTTCCAATTGGACCATACTGAATACTGGCATGAATTGCCTCAATGTTACTTAATTTCAGTGAGGTCTCAAATTGCCATATGGTAGCAGGTTCTTATTACTAAAAGCCTATCTGGTTACCATTTGAATCAAAGCAGTAAGGCTATCTTAGATGATGGTTGGTTTTTATAAAATGAAATTTATTGTAACAGTAATTCATGTACGGCTAATAAGTGTAAACTTCAATAAATTTGAAATGAAGGTTGTAAAGAGCTAACTTATCACTATGAAAGAAGTTGAATTATAATAGAAAACATAAAATTTCATTTAAAAGTGGTTCATGTTTAGATAATTAGCATAAACTGACATTAATTTGATTTGGAGGTTGCAAAGAACTAATTTATTACCTCCAAAGAAGTTGAATTATTTTAGGAAATATAATAAAATTTTATTTAAAAGTGGTTCATGTATAGATAATGAGCATAAACTGAAATTAATTTGGATTGGAGGTTGCAAAGAACTAATTTATTACTTAAAAAGAAGTTGCATTATAATAGAAAACTTAAAATTTCTTTCGAAAATTATTCATGTGTAGATTATTATAAATACAAATACATTTGAATTGAAGGTTGAAAATAACTGAAATACCACTCGGAAGGAAGTTGAATTATAAGGGAAGTTTGGTTATGACAATTTAAAAAACGTGGTAAGCTACATCTCGGTGAAGTCCCGTTGTCAGCACTGATATTATGTCTGTCATTCCAGGTAGCAGCTCATTATTGTGAGTGGAATCTCTGCGGAGGTGAGCAGTATTGTTGCGGAGATAATCTTTGCTGTGATTATGTGTATGGTTTGTGGTACTTTTGGTAAGTCTTGTATTTCTATTTCATCTGTTTTATATTTTTGTGTTGAGAATTTGTTGTCATATTGTTTATCTTATTCAGAGGTACTTTAAGTATGTAGTCAGTAAGGCAAAGTGGCCTGTAATAATGCAAGAAAGCATAAAAAGAAGACAGCTAGAATTTTGTATGATGATAGTTGCAAATGGGTTTTAAAAATAGCTTTCATGTAATGTGTAACATATACAATTACAATATTACAGTGAGTGCTTTACTCACTGTATTGTACTTCATAGGTATTTTCATATTACATCATACTAAAGCGTTATATACAGTGTAAAGGGGTATGTTGTACTGGTATACATTGCATGTCAAATGTCATTAACCGAAACTCCTGTAAGTGATAAGTTTTCCAGATTCATTAATATTTCACCAGGTAAAAATAGACATCTTATCATGAGACATCATATGAAGATTACTAGACATCATTCCAAATGCTACTTGCATATAGAAGTTGGTTTGTCGTAACAACTCAGTTCCAGAAAATATATTATCTGTTTCAAGCTTTGCTTGAAATCAATTCTAATATTTGCATTAACCAATCTACACTGACTATATAAAAGATTTGTCCATAGTTCCTTGAAGTATATTCTTCATTCCAAAGCTTCACTTGAAATCTCTGCATATTTTCTGATCAGCCAATCTACAGACTCCACAAAAACTGTGGCACGTCTTTCTGAGAGAATAATAATTAGAAATTGATGCTGGATTCACCATCTCCAGCCTTTAGTTCTCGGTAGTCATTGTCCAAGTTTCATTTTAAGCCCATAGGACTCCCCATAGGGGTGTGCTGCCATCAGTCCACCTCACATAATGCTTTACTAAAGGTTCTTCTCAGTGTTCCTTTGGCTCATAACTGGAACCCCTTTCATTCCTTTTACTGTTCTGTTGTTTATAGTTTCTTCCATCTTATTTTTCACCTTCTCCTTACAGTTGTTTTACAGTGCTACTACGAGTTTTCCTCCCGTAGCACCTTTTACACCTTTTTCCCTGTAGGGGGCAGTGCTGTCAGTGCACCTCACACAGTGCACTGTAGGCATTACTTGAGGTTCTTTGCAGCGTACCTTCGGCCCTTAGCTGCAACCACTTTCGTTCCTTTTATGGCACCTCCTTTCACGTTCTCTTTATTCCAGCTTCCTTTCCTCTCTTATAAAATTTGATCATAGTGCAATTGTGAGGTTTTCCTCCTGTTAACCTTTCAAGCCTTTTACTGACAGTTTCTGTTTAAGCGCTGAATGACCTCATGGGTCCAAGAGCTTGGCCTTTTCAATTTTATATTTCAGTCCAGTTCAAGTCCACAGTGATATCGGGTATTGTTCAGTTACTGTCGTGAAACGATCACCACGCTTTACAATAAGCATAGGGCTCACTCAAGAATCGACTTTAAGTGAACCAGCCATAGTGTAAATCCTATATTCTATTCTATTCCTACATCATCATCCTAACATTTTGTTTTGAATAGTATTCAGTACAGTGTTACTAGTTCCTGCTTGTGCTCATTCACACAATTTTGTAATTTCCCTTTCTAAAAATTAAATATACTTTCAACACGTACGCATAAACAGGATCAGATATCCTACCATTTTATGATTCTTATCGTTAAATAGTGTTAAATTTGAGATGCAGAAAGCTACAGGAATTGAATATCCTTGTTGGAGGAGAGTAGAGGAATGAATGAGGATTGAAAGACAGAAGCTGGTGTAATAGGGTGCCAAATGGATGCTATACTACATACTATGTATTTCAGGAAGTTTAAGTCATTGTTTTTTGCCAATACCTTTCAATGGTACTTTGAAACAGTTTCTCACACCCTCACCTAATTGTTGATAAAGAATTCCATGTCCAAACACAGATTTTAAAGGCATTTTACCCTTGAATTTTAGGACAGCCAAACCCAGTCAGTCAAGATTTATGAATTCAGTCGGATAAGCATTCTTGGTGTACCCACCCTTCCTCAATCTTTAAACCTCGCTTCCCTGTCTGTCTTTTCATTCATTCCCCATTCATCTCTCTCTCACTCTGTTTTTTTGCAATACTTGCTATGTAATGGAAAGTTTTTAGGTACATATTAGCATTGCAGTTTTTCAACTGGGCAGTGTAGGATGAAATGAGCTAATGACCTACACAGTTATACAGAATTGAGGGTTTCCCGAAATCTTTGTAGTTGAAGGAAATGTTGGGTTAAACGACGGGTTTATCACTTGTGTATTCGGTCTCGACGCTGCTCAGAGTTATGGCTTACCGGTTGAAATGTCCCCTTGGATGCTGAAATGCATTTCATTGCAAAATTATGAAAACAAAATAAAAACAATCACATTCACGAAGGAAGTAGCATAAGCTACGGGATGTAATGATATAAAGGAAGAGTAGGGAGAAGAATGGCAGAGTCGAAGAGGAAAGTAGGGGTAGCGAGCAATTTACTATAAGTACAGGCAGTCCCCGGGTTTCGAAGGGTTTGGCTTACGACGTTCCGAGGTTAAGGTGCTTTTCAATTATATTCATCAGAAATTATGTCCAGGGTTACGACGTCTACAACGCTCATCTGGCACAAGAAATATGACACTAAAAATGCAAAATAATCAATATTTGAAGGTTTTGGGATGAAAAATGTAATAAGAATGAAGTTTACATAGTTTTCAATGCACCCAAAGCATTAAAAGTAAGGTTTTCTTAGGGTTACAACGCGTCTCATGAACGGATCCCCCGACGTAACCCGGGGACTGCCTGTAGATACTCAGGACAAGTATGTCCTAAAGTGTCAATCAGTTTACTGGTTACCCCATCAAATTCAAGAGAAAGGTGCCTCAAAAAGCATATTTTGGAAATTGAATTTATTTCCAAAAAACAATGACTCAAACTTCCTGAAATACATACTAGTAGTTCTGAGGGGCATCCCTGTGGTAACTCGGGTGTTGATCTTGGCTTTTGACTTTATGTATTTGCCTCTTGTTTCTCCCCCCCCTAGCTGTCCAGCATCTCTAACTCACTATACTTCACTTTTGACATCTCACTGAAGAACAAATGAGCAAGCACTATGTCAGTCTAGAAGTACAACTCGTGGTTGTGTTAAGTTGATTTGTGAAATGTTAAGTGGGCTACTCTATGGAGTATTTTCCTTCTTACATATGTACTTCCTTTATTGAAATCTTTAGCTGAAAACCCTTACGTACAGGGCCAGAGTGAATTTTCTGTGGGAGGATCATGATTGTTAGAATTTTTAGCCTATTTTATATTAGAAAATATACATTATCTTAGAATACTCATTAGTCAGTGCATGTATACTGAATGAAATAGAGGCGAACTGCTTTTAGCAGTAAAAATACATTAGTATGTACTTGTACATAAATTCACCATTTTAATTTCTTTATATCTTCCAGGGTCGGCGTTCTGTTCTTAGTGCTGCTTCTCTCTGCGTGCGGCGGATTGTTCCGTTACTACTACAGACGCTGGACAGCTGAAGGGGGCGGCCCTCCATATGTACCTTTCCCAGCTTACTCCTCTCTTCCGACGCATATCTCCAGCCAGGATCCCCTCTTTCAGGTAACGTGAGTTTTTGGTGTCGATGTCTGTTAACTTATTTGATAGGGGAAGTCTGTATATCTTATGTGGTAATGTCTGTTAACTTAATGGAAATTGTAATTTCTAATAGTGGTAATATTAGAGGTTTATTTTTAATCCATTTGTGCAAAAACTGAATAACTCGCTTTATTTCTCCTCACAATGCACGTAAAGACTTAAACTACCTTCCTGATTCAAATAAGATTTAAGGCTGCTTATTATTCATCATACATTTTGAATTTTATTTCTGAGTTCATTTATTGCCTCTTGCATTTCAAGTATTTGATGTATTTTGGTATTTCATTAACCTAGTTGTTTCAAACAAAATTTGAGATAAAACCTTTAAACATGGTCCCCACTTTCTACTGGTCATTTGCATGTGAATTTTAAGAGGCTGTAACCTTGCTCTGAAATGCTATGCCCTGTGGTGTATCTAACATTTCTCAACATCTGTTTATGCTTAATCATTGTTTATTTGGCTACATTTATTCATTTACATTCTGTATGTTACTGTTTCTTTCCTAACCTGTGTTTTCTCCTAGATATAACCACTCTGTACCATGGAAGGTTGTCTTTCATGTTACAGGCAGTCCCCGGGTTACAGTGGTCTCAGTTTAGGTGTTCTGACTTGATGGTCCATGCCTCACGCCACCATTAACCTGATTTTATGGTGCCGTAAGTGGTTTTACAGTGTTGTACCCCTTTTTATGGTACTGTAATCTGGTTTTATGGTACTGTAACGCGGTTTTACTACACTTACGGCACCGTAAGGCTCTGTTAGCGCCATTTATTCCCATTATTATTATTATGATGTTTCGGTTTATGGCGTTCTTTGGGCTATGGCTCACTGTCGGGAACGGAACCCCTGCTGTAAACTGTGGACTGCCTGAGTATCAGGCTGGATAACATCTGTCAAAATATTGATATACCAAGATTGGTAAACAGAATGTTTTCATAATACCAACCATAAATGAGCTCAAAACTATAAAAACTGAAGTGTATGCATGGAAGTCACCTTCACAAAAAGAAAGATCATTAGAAGTAATCCTGACAAAGACTGTACAGGACGCACTAGATTCTCGCATGGCCACTTAATGTCAACACCGCATACTGACCCAATGAAATGTAATAGATGTCAAACTCCCATGACTGTACGACATTTACTTATTGAATGCCCAAATTGGACCCAACAAAGTCTAATTTATTTTCGGATTTCAACAATGAAAAATATTCTTCCTGAATGCAAAGATTTTCCACTTTACAACATTATAACTTTTCTAAATAATACAGGTTTTTAAAATAAAGACTAGTTTTTTCTCAGGATAAAGTTCTGGCAGCCAGCCCGAGAAAGATTTTATATAAGACTCAAAGGTCTGGAAAAACTAATCCTTATTATTATTATTATTATTACTATTCTTGTTGAAAAGGATTGCTGCATCAGCTCCATTAAAGACTTGTTTAAAAGAGGGTCTACTCCCAAGATATATTATTACTATTGTTATTATTATTATTATTATTATTATTATTATTATTGTTGTTGTTATTATTATTATTATTATTATTATTATTATTATTATTATTATTATTACTAAAAATGGTTGCTGCTTCAGCACTATTAATTTTGTAGAGAGTCTTCTCTATTTTTCTGATGAGGGCTTTCTCGTTGTTGCTTAGACTGGCGAGCAACGCACCAAGGGCATGGTGAAATTCGGTCTAGTAATTTTGGTTTATTAGTGCTTATACAATTCTCTCTCTCGGTCTAGTAATTTTGGTTTATTAGTGCTTATACAATTCTCTCTCTCTCTCTCTCTCTCTCTCTTTTGGCTGATCAATTAGAAAATCTAGATGCCTTGATTAAAAGGACTGAACTAATATTGCTCAAAATTAAGAAATATTTTCTAAGAAAAGGGCTATTATTAAATGCCACCAAAACACAGTGCATGTTTTGTGGGTAGCTCACAGTATATTAGCAAAATTCCAGATGACATTGTAATAAAATGCGATGGGGATAAAGTAAAGATAAGTCAACATGTGAAAAATCTAGGTCTACACATGGACAGGTATATGACATTCAGTACTCACATTGACGAACTGAGTAGAAAAGTGAGTGGCATTCTAATGTATCTAAGTAGAGTAAAAGATTACTTTGATGATACTACTCGAGCCTTGATTGTGGAAAGCCTGGTCCTGAGTGTAATAAACTACTGTATTAAGATATGGGGAGTAACAAATGATATGCACATGGAAAAAGCTCAAAAAATCCAAAACTTTGCAGGTAGAGTAGCCGTTATTGGGGTGAAAAAACACGATCACATCACCCCAACCCTCCAGCAATTAAAGTGGATAAAATTAAAAGAAAAGTGTATGTACGATGTTTGTGTTTTTGTTTTTAAAAGTTTGAGAAAAGAATATCCCAACTGGCTATACACATTTCCTACAGTTGGTAATTGTAGGAATGCATTAACAAGACAGAATGAAAATCTATATGTAGACAGCTATCGAACAGATTTGGGTTCACGCTCGATGGCAATAAGGGGCCCAGCTTGCTGGAATAAACTACCACTGGAATTAAGAAAATGTATAGATGTTAGTTCTGATTTATTCAAAAGGAAGCTTTAAGCAATACTTCTTAAATTTTACTTGAATGTATATATATCCTAGAATTTTACAATCCAATTATTGTGAATTTTATGTAAATAATTTATATTGTAATGTAGCAGAATAACCATTTTATAATGGAATAAAGGTTTTTGACTTTGACTTTTGACTTTGACTCTCTCTCTCTCTCTCTCTCTCTCCAATGCGACGTTTCGTCCTGATCCACAGGACATTATCCAGCGATGAGTGCTGAGGGACTGAATTCCAGTGGTGAGTCCTTCTCCTTATATCATGATGTTGCGGGCTCTCGAGTATGGTCGGTAGAACCTCTCCGGCAGGTTCCTGGGAAGGTGACTCATACGGCGAGCATTTTTTGAGTCTTGCGGACCTTCTCAGGCAGGGAATATCACTGGGAGCCTAACCTTTTAACGCCGATTGGGCGTATTAAACGTCGATATAAATTGTCTGTTGGGTGCTGATTGGACGTATGGTACGTCGATATAAAAGTTTTTTTAAAAATTTGCGGAAAAATACTTATAGGCCTACCAGGCGAAAACTTTTGAATCACGCGCCTTGGGGGATGCTGGGAGCTCACGGATCAAGGCTTTGTTTTGTTTACAATCGTTACCCAGGCACGCAAGCGCGAATTTCTTTCTTCTCGCACTGAAAAACATCAGCGACACATCTCAGAAATTATTTCGTCACTTTGACATAATTTTTGCACCGTTTTATATTAGCCGTTACATAGAGTATTATATATGAAAATGTGCGCAATTTCATGTAGAATACAACTAAAAACAACTCATGGTTGTAGCTTTTATCAGTTTTGAAATACTTTTATATAAATAACGATAAGTGCCAAAATTTCAACCTTCTGTCAACTTTGACTATACCGAAATGGTCGAAAAACACAATTGTAAGTTAAACTCTTATATTCTAGTAATATTCAATCATTTACCTTCATTTTGCAACAAATTGGAAGTCTCTAGCACAATATTTTGATTTATGGTAAATTTATGAAAAAAAACTTTTTCCTTACGTCCGCGCGGTAACTCTTCCGAATAAATCTTAAATTTTTTCGTCCGATTGTCGTAATGTTTGCACCATTTTAAGTTAGCCGTTACATAAAGTTTTATATATAAAAGTGTGTGCAATTTCATGTAGAATACAACAAAACACAACCCATGGTTGTAGCTTTTATCAGTTTTGAAATATAAATAACGATAAATAGAAAAAATTCGTCCTTCGGTCAACTTTAACTCGACTGAAATGGTCAAAAACTGCAGTTGTAAGCCACAACACTTACAGTCTAGTAATATTCAATCAACTACCTTCATTTTGCAACAAACTGGAAGTCTCTAGCACAATATTTCTATTTATGGTGAATTTTTTAAAACAGCTTTTTTTTACGTCTGCGAGTTTCAAATTCATGCATCATTTTGTGATAATATTTTCTCTGTGTTGCCTTGATCATATTACAATGTGTTATATATCAAAATGATCGCAATTTAGTGTACAATACAAAAAAAAATTAACTCGTTAGCTTTAACCGTTTTGCCCACAGCACGATTTGTATACAATTATATATGAAATTTTTTTTTGCGCTGTCATATATCCCAATATTTATATATGATACGTAATGATATTTTTTTCATTTCTGATGGTTGCATACTAAACTTCAGGCAATGACAAAAAACAGAGCCAAAAATGAACTCTTAATCTTGAAAACTAAGCGTGCTGTGATTTAAAAAAAAAAAAAAAATTTTCCGCTTCGGCGCTCACTCGCGAACGCTGCCGGCATACAGGAGACAATTTTTAAAATACCGCTTCGGCGTTTTAGGGTTAATTGGCATAAAACAAACAACACCGTACGTGAAGCACATTATGAGAATAATACCAGGGGTGACGTCACTCAGGTAAAAGCTAATCAAGAGGCTCCCAGTGATATTCCCCGCCTAAGAAGGTCCGCAAGACTCGAAAACGCTCGCTGCATGAGTCACTTTCCCAGGAACCAATGAAAACTCGACCTGCCAGAGAGGTTCTCCAGACCGTACTCGAGAGCCCGCAACATCATGATATATAAGGAGAAGGACTCGCCACTGGAATTCAGTCCCTCAGCAGTCATCACTGGATAATGTCCTGTGGATCAGGATGAAATCTCGCATTGGAGGAGAGAGAGAGAGAGAGAGAGAGAGAGAGAAAATTGTATAAGCAATAATAAACCAAAATGACTCAACCAAATTTTACCATGCCCTTTGGTGTGTTGTTCGCCAGTCTAAGCATCAACGAGACAGCTGTCATCAGAAAAATAGAGAAGAGACTACTGGAGCAGCAACCATTTTTAACAAAACCTGTCTACGAGAGGGTCTCCTTCCAAAATATTGTTATTACGTACTGTAATTTTCAAGATGAATAGTTCTTGTGTAATTCTTGTTTTGTTTAGAAATTCCTCGTGACTGATTCCCTGACTCTGAAATAGTCAACCGTAGAGTTCGTAAACCCTTACCCTAACTCTCTATGCTGCTGAAACCTGTAGTGTCATTTGTAGACTCAAAGTTGTTAATGTTTACAATTGTAGATCAGTTAAAAAAATGTTGTGCATCCTGATAATGCAGTATATGTAGTACTGTATTTCATTCTTTATCTGTAAGTTATTTGTTATATTTTTCATCCTTTTTCTTTTTCGTGAAAGAAATGTCTTAGTCTCACTCAAACCTAAAAAGCCTAAAATATACAGAAGTCCTGTAGGTCGATAGGGCGCTGTCGTAATTTCTTAAGGATCTTTGCAGCATCTCTCTTTCAGCGTTGAATGACGTCATAGGTCTCAGCACTTGGCCTTTGTCATAAAAATGTTATATTCTCTTCCACTCCTGAAGGGTCTTTGTAGCTTATCAGAACACCAGATACGCAAAGCACGTGATAATGGAAGGGACTACTGTAGCAGCTGTGACGTCATACCTGCAGATAGCACCCTGGCTTGGTGGCAAGGGAAAAAAGGGGGGTGGTTTGGAATACAAGGGAGGGATTTCACTGGGTGACACGGCTTCCTCGCCCAGAAATAGATTTTTCCTACGTCAAAATCCCTTTTCTGGGCTCGGCCGTGTAGCTCCATGAAATAGTACCAGAGAAAACACCAAGCTTGCAACATATAAGAACAGATATTAAACAAGTATTAAACATGAAAGGGTGCAAATGAAAAACATTGAACATTATTTTACTGTACAGGCAGTCCCCGGGTTACGACGGGTTCGGCTTATGACGTTCCGAGGTTAAGGCGCTTTTCAATTATATTCATCAGAAATTATTTCCACGGTTACGACGCATGTTCCAGGGTTATGATGCCTACAACACTGATCTGGCAGATGAAATATGACACCAAAAATGCAAAATAATCAATATTTGAAAGTTTTTTTATGAAAAATGCAATGAGAATGCAGTTTACATAGTTTTCAATGCACCCAAAGCATTAATAGTAAGGTTTTCTTAGGATTTTTTATGATGTTCCGGCTTATGACGATTTTCGGGTTACAACGCGTCTCAAGAACGGAACCCCCGTCGTAACCTGGGGACTGCCTGTAATATTAATAATAATCGTAAATCATTATTCTTACTTTTCATATCAATGTTGTAATGTTTTATCTTTTTCTTGTAATGACAGGTCACTGAGGACGGAGTGAAGCCTGACTTGTGAATTTTCTCGCAACCGATGTGGTCTTCCTGTGTGATCTCATGAGTACCTTAATTCACTGGAGTTAAGGCAAGACGGCATTAAATGATAAAAACAGGTGTACTGAACAAACCACTGTATGAAAAGCCACTGTAGGCGTCTGATTGGAACCTTTTTGTTTGTCTCAGTGAAGTTCTAAGAGTTTGATGTGTATTTTAAGGTATATCAGTTTGGAGATTATTTTTATTTGGCATTTGGTTGAAAATTCTATTTGAGTTCATCTCTAGGTTGTTCGAGAAGTTCAAGCATACACATCCAAAGCACTTATTCATGGAAACCTGTGTATATTAAGGCAGACATGATAATCATAGTATGTGTATATGTTGGAAGTTGCTTATGATATTTCAAATGTAGGATGTGTCATATATTTTAAGTCTGCATTTTGTATGCTTTGAAATTACTATGTACCTAAGGTAAATGCATATGATAAATTTTTTTTTTGCTTTCAGCCACGGCTCAGTTCTTAAAATTTGCGTAAGTAGCGTATGTTTGGTTGTGTGTAAGGGATAGTGTGTTTTTATTTCTGAGGAAAGATGATGAGATTGACTCTTTAATTTATTCAGCTGCTTTTAGAGTTTTATCAAGGTTATATCTTGGCCATTTACTGAAATATAATTTTAAGATTGTCTGTAAATTGCAGTTCATCTCACCGATTATATTATTGTATGTTGAGGCCATCATCTTGCAGTGCTTTTAATGTCAAGATCCATTTCAGATGTCTAAAGAAACATTGTACTTTATAGCTTACCATTGTAACTTATACTGTGTTGTAGCTACAACACACTCCGAACAGTACCCGAGAACTATCGCTAACTAATAATAGTCAGCGATCTTTCACTCTACGTGGATATAGCAGAAACCTCGATTGATGGTCGTGTTCAAATCGCTCACAAAACTGTCGCGTACATGGACTTTTCCGAAGGTCGCATCCACTATCAAAATCAGTCTTTTCCCCACTTACAAAAAATCTTGGTTTGTAAGTTTGCGCAAGGCAAGAAGCTGCAAAGTGAGGTCCTATAGCCGGGATACAGTATACTGAATAGTTATCCAACTAAGGTATGAGGTAGAGTCGCAGATTGTAGAGAAGTTTCAGGGTTGATTATAGTGTCTTTTGACCTGATGGTGAACATCCACAAACTTCTACCTTGCTGCTGAATGGATGACACATTTGGATTGTAACCTGTAGTATAAGGTGAGCAGCATTAGCTTCCTGGAGTCACAGTTACTTCTGGTGATATTGGTTGTAAAAATTTACTGTTGGCTTAAGAAAACAGACCATAGACAACTTTATTTGTTTGCCAGGAAGTTCCCTAATGCCCCACTTCTCACGTTACTTTGTGACAAAGGTCTACCATTTTGTCTTTAAAAAGTGCCAAAACATTCACTATATGTAACATAGGCATCATGCTGAACATTCTGACAAGGAATTCATCACTCTATAATGTTCGTCGAGTGATTACAAAGATACGACACAGTAGTCTTTGAATAACACTTCAGCAGTGGTTGTGACTTATTTTTCTTCTTGTCAGAAGTTTTCTGACTACTTGTGAGTCTAGGGTTTAAGGGTAAACGTGTTCTTTTGAGACTGCTGTTCTATCATTTTATACAGTCTTTCCCCTTTAGTGAGTCTGTACGGAATATTCTTTCAGGATATAGGTGTAGAGGTTTCAGTGCATTGACCATTTCTATATCAGTGTGAGGGTTGTGTTTTTATTTACAAGAAAGCTTTTATTATTCATGTGTTCAGAAGTGAGAGTATGGCTTCTTTTGTACATCATAAGTCAAGCATTTAATGTTGGATTTGATTTTTCTGTTGTATTAAACTTAGCACTATTTTTTGTAGTATTTAAGGACATTGTATACATATAACTGCTTTTGGTTTCACTTAGGTGGGAACATTCCACGTTTTTCAGTTGGGCTGGTTGCATGCCTAGATTTGTAACAAATCTGTTGATCAAATTTTAGTCTTCTCCCTGTAGGGGGTTAGTGCCGTCAGCGTACCTCAGGCGGTACAATGGAGGCATTACTTAAGGTTCTTTGCAGCGTGCCTTCGGCCCCTAGCTGCTACCCCTTAGTTCTATTACTGTACCTCCGTTCATATTCTCTTTCCTCCATCTTAACTCTCCACCCTCTCCTGAACTATTGTATCAACATTATTTTCAGTGCTGAAAGACCTCATAGGTCCCAGCACTTGGCCTTTGGCCTCAATTTTATATTCCAGTTTATAGTAACATTCTGTTGACAAAACTTATGTCGCATTGATCGCGAATAATCATCCAGAGTATAGCTATCATTTAATCTAACCACTTATTTACGCTAGGACAAAAACTGTGAATATGACAGATGCATATTTGATAGCATAAATAATATAGACAGTGTCTGGTAAACATATATCAGTCTAGTAAGGCAGTTTGTATAAAATAGGAAACTGGTGTTACATTAGTTACGATTAAGTGTACAGTAGAACAAAAGTACGAACGATAGCGAAGTAACTGAGCGGTATTAGAGTTGCATAATTGGTGTTTGTAACCTGCTATGAATTACCTCCTGTTACTCTGAAATAGCAAAGAAAAATACAGTGTAGACACAGTCTTCCTTCTAACTTCAGTCGTAGACAATCTATTCATTTCAAGACCTGCACACTTCACAATGCAATGATGATTGTTGTTGTTTTTATGCATTTTAGTTATTTGTTTTTAAGTTTGTTGATTATGATAGGGATGTGCAATGGGACAGTTTTGTTTTTTTCATGTTGAGGGTAGTGTTACAATGGACCTATTTCTACTTTTCGTTACTTTAAAACAGGCAAAAATATTGTAGCTTCTTTTCGCTTTAATTTGGGTATTTGGAGAAGTCCAGCCAGATAATGAAGTTTACTGAAGATCTTTTTACATTTTGGAGTCATTTGCTAAGAGTTCTTATGTTTTTTCTTTCCAAGTTTTAATGAAATCGACCATTAATCTTTATCAGTCCTTATATTTATTGCATACTTAGTCCCTTGCAAATCAGATGGCCCAGTGTCTAAATAATTATAAGGAGGGCCTAAGATTTTATTTCATTTTTGTGTTTCATTTAGCCTTTCAGAATTTATTACAGCTGTACTTTTGATGTTAAATGAATTCTAATTTGGAAGCGTTACTTTATTTTCTTATCTTGGTTTAAGTTCTTGAAGTTTTCTTGTTACTGTTATCATTAGTGTTTCATTCACGACGAATGCTGGTTCTTTAAAGGCGTTCTTTACAAATCTGGGGACTACAGTATTGTAGTTGCATAACTTTTAGGCATTATTTTCCAGAGTTTACTGTTCTGAAATCAGTACTTGAGCTGGTCCACATTGCCTGAACAAATTTAAAATTAGGGGTATTCTGTAGAATTACAAACAAATAGGCATAAGATTCCAAATATTCTTTGGTATGTACTTGCAAACATTCTAATTATATACGACATTCACGAGGTTCTGTGTTAAAAAGAAAAAAGTCTGTGATACTGATTTTAAGTTCAGTTTGTAAGAGGAAATTGTAAGGTTGCGTTAGAATTTTAAAGACACGATGGTGTGTGTGAGTATGGAGTAGTTTCGTTTCTTTTAAAATCTGAGTTGCATCTGAGTGACTCAAAGCAAGTAAAACTTGGAAGTTTTATTTTAGAGGCTACTCTCGATGTTAGTTTATATACCATAGAACTTATTGTCCTTGAAGTAATCACAGAGAGTGTATCATTTCGTTATTGGCAGCTTGATGCAAATTGACAGTTATTTAGTGATTTGTAGTGTCTTCTTTTGGTAACATCATTTTGATCAACGTGTTGACACAAAACAGTCGCCCGTTAGTCCCTGTCCACATGGTCGAGCGTTTTGCTTGGCAAACTTTGTTCGATGTCAGAAGTGGAAAAACAGCGGGAAAAGTCAGAACATTGCTGCTGTTTCTCCACTTCTGACGTCACATCGAATGTTCATTGGGCCTTTAGCAGTGCAATAACACGCATACTTGCCAGTGGCGCATAGGCCTTCTTTGTCATTATAATTTCATATAAGCCTATGGTGTCAAGGCCATTAAAGTCCATAAGTTTCAGATATTGGATCTCATGGTTTATGACAAAAAAGTATAACAGGCCTTGCAAATCATTTAAAAAAAATAGTGACATAAGAAAAAAACAGTATTGTCATTTTATTTCACGAGAGAATTTGTGACGCAGGTTTTTTTTAGGCTTGGGTTGTTCCTCCATAATCTCATTATACTATATATT
>NC_087223.1:6837791-6867791 GCF_015104395.2 Macrobrachium nipponense
TGTTGAGCCATGATGAATTATATGACTGGTAACCAAAAATTAGTCTATTATTTGTGATAATACATACAAATCTAAAGTTATATGAAGGATTTCCAAGCAGAAACACTTAAATTTTATATTAGAACTTATTATTTATAATAAATATGTTCTAATATAAAATCGGTTATTTCTATATGGGGTTGATGAATTGGTATAGGGCTAGTGAACAAAAACGTTCTTGTAATTGTGATAATATACATAAATATATCATTATATAAAAGATTTTAAGACAATAATGTTATATTTTACTTATCAACTTTCGTCTTCTTATTTCATAATTTAATTTTGGGAGTTCATTATTGGTTTATTTCTAAAAGGGAACAAAAGAGATCTTAAATGAACAGTTATCTAAATTAGGATTTAATATAGTTAAGTTATCCATACAATAAGAACAAATATCAGTTTTCTATATACCACATTTTGATTTTAAAGAAAACTAAACAAAAATTTAATGGGTTGCTATAAGAAATGTATCGTCACCAAAAATGAGTAAACATACAAAAATCATTAATTCTAGGCTTATTTATAGTGTATACACACACACACACACACACACACACACACACACACACACACACACACACACACACACACACACACACACACACACACATATATATATATATATATATATATATATATATATAATATATATATATATATAATATATATATATATATATATATATATATATATATATATATATATATATATATATACACACCATATTCACATACTGTCTGTTTAGACTTTTAAATAAATAATGAAGAATTTACCTTCGATTCAGTCACCTGTTGGCTAGGTCAAAACATTGGGTGCCAATATTGATAGTTTAAAGAATTGTACTAAGTAGAAACACGACATACTTTAAACTATTAATTGATGAATAAAATGCTTATATTTAATTTGATTAATGTAATTTTTGGATATGTGAATATATAATTTTGGATATAATTAATTTTATTTATGTTATGAAAGGTGCCTAGACTGGTCGTCACGTGACATGTTGACACTGAACTTCCTGTAGTGTTCGGATTTATTAACGACATACTATACGACCTAACTATATAAATCCATAAATTCATGAAAATTAAAAATTTAATAATAATTTTACTGTATAAATAAAAATATATTCTAATTAGAATAGAAAAAGAAACGTCATTGGGATTTAAATAGTCTAAAATGACAATAAACTGAATCTTAAATCTTTACCGGTTTCGAACACAGCTACCTGGTCGAAGAACCCGTCACTTGCAAATGTCGCTCTTGTCTTTGTGAAATGACTTAATTAATTTATCCGTTCATTATTGATGAATTTAAGCCGATGCATGAGTAAGTACATACGCATTTTATTATTGTCATATAAGTAACGAAATTACGTCGAATCCTTTAGTAAGTAATGAGTAAATAAAGCAAATGGTATTATGGTCTGTGTGTTGTGTCTGGGGTAGTAAGTAAGTATAATAGTTGAGGTTGTACCTGAGGTTCTCAGGAACATGTACTTAGGCCATATTCCGAAAACAGCAAAGGATAAGGAGGTTCTTCCAGCGGTTTCTGCAAACCTTTGCTTCCTTGTTATTTCCAGAAGTTTCCAGCACGTTGTTGTTGTGCCGAGAATTTGTGGTCTGGAATCCAGTAATTTATCCAGCTGGTATCTGGTTACTGGACAATGTAACTTGTACACGAAGAGTACTGCTGTGGGAAGATTTCCATAGAGTTCTTTTTTAGGAATCGAGGGAGAAAGGCTGAAGTATGAATTGAGTTGTGTTGGCAGTGTTGTTGCCGCTTGTAAAGGCTGGATCACACATTGGCGAATAAAGCCTGTGTACGTCGTAAAAGCCGAATTACGACCAAACTCTTCATGTGCGTTCACACAGTCGCCGAGTTTCACGACATCCGTCAAGTAACTGCAACAACTACTTGCTGTTGAAAGTAGTTATCGCGGTCGAGCCACGACAACTGTCAAAAGTCTCCGTGTCATGCCAACGCCCTCGAGAGCTCTTTCGACACACGTAATATGATTATGGCGGACGTAAGTAGCAATTTCGACATACGATGTCCGTTTCGACCACGACCACCTACAGTTGGCTGTGGTTTCGGCGTACACGAAGTAATTGGCAACCCCTCAACCTGCGCGGAAGGGGTGCGCAGTAGGCACATTGTGACACGTGCGTTCCCAGTTATAACAAAAATGTTTAAGGGCAGAATTTAGTAGACAAAGCTGCCTTTATTTTTATGTTTTGATTAACATATATTTGGGAATCAAGATTTTCAGTATTTTTATATACTCTTAGGGCCTAATCTCTCATATACATGAATATAAAACAACCTTAAATGAAATTTTGCTCATAAATGTAGCCAGGGGCTGCTGTTGGTTTTAGTTCTTATCTTTTATGATAATACAACAGTTATAATTGTAATTTTGCAAATAAAAGTGCAAAGAAATATTAGAAAAGACATGTATAATCCAAAAAAAGTTACTGCTTCTTCGCTCTCAATAAATTTACGTAAATATTTTACAACAAATATACTCAGAATTTGTTACTGATATTAGTTCTTTTCTGTTTTGATATTGTGTGAGCTGTAATTATAATGTTACAAAATACAGTAAAATTATTTATTAGAAAAAACATGTACGACTTGGTTAAATTTACGACTGTCTTGTAAAAGAGGCTCCGCAAGGGTATATAAATAGTAATTTTCAAATTTTCGTGGAAGTTAGGGAAGATTTTTTGGAATTATTTTTCTTACATCATGTGCATTTGCATATCTTCCATTTTCCATTGGTGTGTGTGTGTGTGTGTGTGTGTTTTTTTTTTTTTCAACTGGCCAACCTCAAGGGTTTATTATTAGATGGTAAACGAAAGGCATTTCGTGTTAAATATGTATTATTTCTGTAGAAAAGAAATGGTATACGCTTTTAAACAAGCAGACCACATAGACAGTATGATGATTATTAGCATTATCTACCTGTTTGCTAGTATGCCAAAGGCACTCTCCACTACAGTAGGACTTGACCTTCTCAGCTGGTAAGTAAAGATGCACTCATCTGCTGTCAAATTTCGTGCAGGGTATGTTTTCATCATAGGACGAGACCCGTTCAACAATTTCACTGAAAAACTCTGTTGTTGTAACCTTTCTCCTCTCTTCTTTTTAAGTAAGGCCATCCAGCATCTCACGAGCGCCTCAGTGGCGTGGTTGGTATGATGTTGGCGTTCCACCTCGGTGGTCGCGAGTTCGATTCTCGGCCATTCCATTGAGGAGCGAGAGATGTGTATTTCTGGTGATAGAAGTTCACTCTCGACGTGGTTCGGAAGTCGCGTAAAGCCGTTGGTCCCGTTGCTGAATAACTGCTGGTTCCATGCAACGTAAAAACACCATACAAACAAACATCTTGTACTTTTGTTCCTGCTGTATTTTCATTGTTCTTGACCAGTGCAAGTACAGGATCATCATTTACAGTGTCTAATATCACATCCAGATATTGCTCATTGTCAGCAGCGCCTGGAATGGGAACGAGTGCAAGCTCTCATCAACTTACGTCGGACGAAATTTCATTTATGTCAGTCGCCGTCGCCAAAAAAAAAACCGTTAAAAGTGGGCGTGGCCTAGATAATCGGCGACATACGTGAACGGCTACGTACGTCGCAAATCTCATCTCGACGTAACGTAATTGTACATTGCGAGTGTCGTACTTTTGCCGTAATCAGCAGTCTTTTGTCAAAGCAAGAATTCTGTTGTTTTTGGCGATCAGAAGAAGTGTTCATCTGTTTTATTATTATTATTATTATTATTATTATTATTATTATTATTATTATTATTATTATTATTATTATTATTATTATTATTATACGCTTTTATTTAGCATGTTATTTTGTCTGTTTGGGTTAAAAATCTTCTAACTTTATTTTCGACCTGTTCCCTTCGTCTGATGGACCTGAAACTGTGCAGGGTTACTCAATCCCGTTGACAATACAACCTTACATGATCAGTCCGTCAGTAGTAACCTCTATTGACCCTTCGGTGACCTCCCCCGTATATAAGGATTTGTGTGAAACTCTTTGGATTTTTCATACCTTCGTTGATTCGGTAGAATAAGTTAATAACTTCGGATTTTCCAAACCTTCTTTGGCTCGGTTTCGTTAGTTACGATCATAAGTCGGTTACAATTTCTGTCAAAACTGTAAATTATAAAATAAGCAATGTAAATGTTAAAAAAACTCTCTTATTGCAATGTTCTAAAAAGTAAAAAATAATCTCTTGAGATACCAGGATTTTCTTACAATTAATTATGTCTATAGAAACAAAAGCATGGGCGCCAGACATGGAAGGAAACGCTATAAGAAATAAAAAAAAATTAATTTTGTAGACATGATTAATTGTAAGAAAATCCTGGTGTGTCTCAAAAAAGATATTTTACTTTTTAGCATTTTAGTAAAAGCGTATTTCAAATTCTTTAAGATATTTTTGTGTGTGTATTCGGAACTGGTATTAAGGAATATTGAAAGAACAAGTAAGAGAGAAGGTTTAATATGTACAGAAAAAAAGGAATTAATTTATAATGGTAGCAAACGTAAAATATGAATGAAGATAAATGATAATGGCAAGAAACATGAATTTAAATTTGGTAATGAATAAGTGTAAATTCTCACATTATAATTATTTTCTATTTTATTGTAATTATGACCTTTTTCTTGGTGTAGGCGTAACGTAATAAACCAAAATTGAATTCATTCTTTTTATTGCGTTTATTTTAACATGTGGTCCATTTCGACTTTACTAACTAATATGGAAACTATTTCTTTTATTTTATGGCTCTTAACAGCTTGGTTTCAATGTAAGTAAGATTCCTAACCTGCTTAATTGCAATTTAAAGTATGGCTCTTACCTGCTTGATTGCAACATAATTATGGCTGATTCCCTTCTTGAGTGAAATTTAACTATGGCTCTTTACCTGCATGATTGCAATTTAAGTATGCTTTTACCTGCTTGATTGCAATGTAACCATGGTTCCTTAACTGCTTGAGTGCAATTTAATTGTGGCTCTTACCTGCAAGATTGCAATTTAATTATGGCTCTTGTCTGCTTGATTGCAATTTAACTGTGGCTCTTATCTGCTTGGTTGCAATTTAACTATGGCTCTTACCTGCCTGATAGCAATTTAAATATGGCTCTTAATCTACTTGAAAGCAATTTAACTATGGCTCTTACCTGCTTGATTGCAATTTAACTATGGCTCTTTAGCTGCTTGATTGCAATTTAAGTATGGCTCTTACCTGCTTGATTGCAATTTAACTATGGCTCTTACCTGCTTGATTGCTATTTAACTATGGCTTTTACCTGCTTGATTGCAATTTAGCTATGGCTCTTAAATGCTTGATTGCAATTTAGCTATGGCTCTTAACCTGCTTGAAAGCAATTTAACTATGGCTCTTAACCTGCTTGAAAGCAATTTAACTATGGCTCTTAACCTGCTCGATTGCATGTAACCAGGCCTCTTAAAATGCTTGATTTGCAATTTAGCTATGGCTTCTTAACCTTGCTTGCAAAGCAATTTAACTATGGCTCTTAACCTGCTCGATTGCAATGTAACTATGGCTCTTACCTGCTTGATTGCAATTTAACTATGGCTCTTAACCTGCTTGATTGCAATTTAACTATGGCTCTTACCTGCTTTGATTGCAATTTTAACTAAGGCTCTTTCAGCTGCTTGATTGCTATTTAACTATGGCTTTTAACCCTGCTTGATTGCAATTTAACTATGGCTCTTACCTGCTTGATTGCAATTTAACTATGGCTCTTACCTGCTTGATTGCAATTTAACTATGGCTCTTACCTGCTTGATTGCAATTTAACTATGGTTCCTTAACTGCTTGATTGCAATTTAATTGTGGCTCTTACCTGCTTGATTGCAATTTAGCTATGGTTCCTTAACTGCTTGATTGCAATTTAATTATGGCTCTTATCTGCTTGGTTGCAATTTAACTATGGCTCTTACCTGCCTGATAGCAATTTAAATATGGCTCTTAACCTACTTGAAAGCAATTTAATTATGGCTCTTATCTGCTTGATTGCAATTTAACTATGGCTCTTTAGCTGCTTGATTACAATTTAATTAATTATGGGCTCTTACCTGCTTGATTGCAATTTAATATGGGTCTTATCTGCTTGGTTGCCATTAACTATGGCTCTACCTGCCTGATAGCAATTTAAATATGGCTCTTAACCTACTTGAAAGCAATTTAATTATGGCTCTTACCTGCTTGATTGCAATTTAACTATGGCTCTTTAGCTGCTTGATTGCAATTTAATTATGGCTCTTACCTGCTTGATTGCAATTTAATTATGGCTCTTACCTGCTTGATTGCAATTTAACTATGGCTCTTACCTGCTTGATTGCAATTTAACTATGGCTCTTACCTGCATGATTGCAATTTAATTGTGGCTCTTACCTGCTTGATTGCAATTTAACTATGGTTCCTTAACTGCTTGATTGCAATTTAATTATGGCTCTTATCTGCTTGGTTGCAATTTAACTATGGCTCTTACCTGCCTGATAGCAATTTAAATATGGCTCTTAACCTACTTGAAAGCAATTTAATTATGGCTCTTATCTGCTTGATTGCAATTTAACTGTGGCTCTTATCTGCTTGGTTGCAATTTAACTATGGCTCTTACCTGCCTGATAGCCAATTTAAATATGGCTCTTAACCTACTTGAAAGCAATTTAACTATGGCTCTTACCTGCTTGATTGCAATTTAACTATGGCTCTTTAGCTGCTTGATTGCAATTTAAATATGGCTCTTACCTGCTTGATTGCAATTTAACTATGGCTCTTAACCTGCTCGATTACAATGTAACTATGGCTCTTACCTGCTTGATTGCAATTTAGCTATGGCTCTTAACCTGCTTGAAAGCAATTTAACTATGGCTCTTAACCTGCTCGATTGCAATGTAACTATGGCTCTTACCTGCTTGATTGCAATTTAACTATGGCTCTTAACCTGCTTGATTGCAATTTAACTATGGCTCTTACCTGCTTGATTGCAATTTAACTATGGCTCTTTAGCTGCTTGATTGCTATTTAACTATGGCTTTTACCTGCTTGATTGCAATTTAACTATGGCTCTTAACCTGCTTGAAAGCAATTTAACTATGGCTCTTAACCTGCTCGATTGCAATGTAACTATGGCTCTTACCTGCTTGATTGCAATTTAGCTATGGCTCTTAACCTGCTTGAAAGCAATTTAACTATGGCTCTTAACCTGCTCGATTGCAATGTAACTATGGCTCTTACCTGCTTGATTGCAATTTAATTATGGCTCTTACCTGCTTGATTGCAATTTAACTATGGCTCTTACCTGCTTGATTGCAATTTAACTATGGTTCCTTAACTGCTTGATTGCAATTTAATTATGGCTCTTATCTGCTTGGTTGCAATTTTAACTATGGCTCTTATGCCTGATGAGCAATTTAATATGGCTCTTAACCTACTTTTGAAAGCAATTTAATTATGGCTTCTTATCTGCTGAATTGCAATTTAACTTTGGCTCATTTCTCTGCTTGGTTGCAATTTAACCTATGGCTTACCTGCCTGATAGCAATTTAAATATGGCTCTTAACCTACTTGAAAGCAATTTAATTATGGCTCTTATCTGCTTGATTGCAATTTAACTATGGCTCTTTAGCTGCTTGATTGCAATTTAATTATGGCTCTTACCTGCTTGATTGCAATTTAATTATGGCTCTTATCTGCTTGGTTGCAATTTAACTATGGCTCTTACCTGCCTGATAGCAATTTAAATATGGCTCTTAACCTACTTGAAAGCAATTTAATTATGGCTCTTACCTGCTTGATTGCAATTTAACTATGGCTCTTTAGCTGCTTGATTGCAATTTAATTATGGCTCTTACCTGCTTGATTGCAATTTAATTATGGCTCTTACCTGCTTGATTGCAATTTAACTATGGCTCTTACCTGCTTGATTGCAATTTAAACTATCTCTTTACTGCATGATTTGCCAATTTAATTGTGGCTCTTACCTGCTTGATTGCAATTTAACTATGGTTCCTTAACTGCTTGATTGCAATTTAATTATGGCTCTTATCTGCTTGGTTGCAATTTAACTATGGCTCTTACCTGCCTGATAGCAATTTAAATATGGCTCTTAACCTACTTGAAAGCAATTTAATTATGGCTCTTATCTGCTTGATTGCAATTTAACTGTGGCTCTTATCTGCTTGGTTGCAATTTAACTATGGCTCTTACCTGCCTGATAGCAATTTAAATATGGCTCTTAACCTACTTGAAAGCAATTTAACTATGGCTCTTACCTGCTTGATTGCAATTTAACTATGGCTCTTTAGCTGCTTGATTGCAATTTAAGTATGGCTCTTACCTGCTTGATTGCAATTTAACTATGGCTCTTAACCTGCTCAATTACAATGTAACTATGGCTCTTACCTGCTTGATTGCAATTTAGCTATGGCTCTTAACCTGCTTGAAAGCAATTTAACTATGGCTCTTAACCTGCTCGATTGCAATGTAACTATGGCTCTTACCTGCTTGATTGCAATTTAACTATGGCTCTTAACCTGCTTGATTGCAATTTAAACTATGGCGCCTTTAGCCTGCTTGAATTGCTATTTAACCTATGGCTTTTACCTTTTTTTTTGCTTTGATTGCAATTTAACTATGCTTAACCTCTTCGATTACAATATTTTAACCTATTGGCTCTTTTACCTGCTTGAAAATTGCAATTTAAACTATGGCTCTTAACCTGCTCGCATTACAATGTGAACTACTGGCTCTTACCCTGCCTTGAGTTAGGCAATTTAACATTATTGGCTTCTTTAACCTGCCTTGATTGGAATTAACTATTGTTCTTAACCTGCTTGATTGGAATTTAACTATGGCTCCTTACCTGCAAGGATTGCATTTAATTATTGGCTCTTAACCTGCCTTGTTGAAATTTAACTATTGGCTCTTACCTGCCTGATAGCAACTTTTAAATATGGCTCTTAACCTACTTGAAAGCAATTTAAACTTATGGCTCTTATCCTTGCTTGATTGCATTTAACTGATGGCTCTTAGCTGCTTGGAATTTTGCTATTTAACTATGGCTCTTTTACCTGCCTTGATTAGCAATTGTTTAAATAATGGCTCTTTAACCTACTTGCAAGGCAATTTACTTAGGGCCTACCTGACCTGCTTTGATGGCTTTAACTATGGCTCTTTAAGCTTGCTTTGATTGCTATTTAACTTATGCCTTTTTACCTGCTTGATTGCAATTTAACTTTATGGCTCTTAACCTGCTCGGATTACAATTTAACTTGGTCTTAACCTGCTTTGAAAGCAATTAACTTATGGCTCTTAACCTGCTCGATTGTCAATGTAACTTATGGCCTCTTACCTGATTGATTGCAATTTAAACTATGGCTCTTAACCTGCTTGGATTGCAAATTTAAACGATGGCTCTTAAACCTGCTTGATTTGGAAATTTAAACTATGGCTCTTACGCCTGCATGATTGCAATTTGATTATGGCTCCCTTACCTGCTTTGATTGCCAATTTAATTAAATTTTGGCTCTTCAACCTTGCTTGATTGGAATTTAACTATGGCTCTTACCTGCTTGATTGCAATTTAACTATGGCTCTTACCTGCTTGATTGCAATTTAAGTATGGGTCTT
Source organism: Macrobrachium nipponense (assembly GCF_015104395.2). Lineage (NCBI taxonomy): Eukaryota > Metazoa > Arthropoda > Malacostraca > Decapoda > Palaemonidae > Macrobrachium > Macrobrachium nipponense. The sequence goes on from NC_087223.1 coordinate 6,847,523, forward strand.
ACCTGCATGATTGCAATTTAATTATGGCTCTTACCTGCTTGATTGCAATTTAGCTGTGGCTCTTATCTGCTTGGTTTCAATGTAACTATGGCTCTTACCTGCTTGATTGCAATTTAACTATGGCTCTTACCTGCTTGGTTGCAATTTAACTATGGCTCTTACCTGCTTGATTGCAATTTAACTATGGCTCTTACCTGCTTGGTTGCAATTTAACTATGGCTCTTACCTGCTTGATTGCAATTTAACTGTGGCTCTTACTTGCTTGAAAGCAATGTAACTATGGCTCTTATCTGCTTGATTGCAATTTAACTATGGCTCTTACCTGCTTGAAAGCAATGTAACTATGGCTCTTACCTGCTTCATTGAAATTTAACTATGGCTCTTACCTGCTTGAAAGCAATTTAATTATGGCTCTTACCTGCTTGATTGCAATTTAACAATGGCTCTTACCTGCTTGAAAGCAATTTAATTATGGCTCTTACCTGCTTGATTGCAATTTAGCTGTGGCTCTTATCTGCTTGGTTTCAATTTAACTATGGCTCTTATCTGCTTGATTGCAATTTAAATATGGCTCTTACCTGCATGATTGCAATTTAACTGTGGCTCTTATCTGCTTGATTGCAATTTAACGTAATGGCGCCCCCCTTATCTGCTTGAAAAAGCAATTTAACTATGGCTCTTATTCTGCCTGCATGATTGCAATTTACTGTTTAAATTATGGCTCTTATCTGCTTGATTGCAATTTAACTATTGGCCTTAACCTGCTTGAAAGCCAATTTAACCTAATCTCTATGGCTTTGATTGGAATTTAAACTATGGCTCTTATCTGCTTGATTGCAATTTAACTATGGCTCTTATCTGCTTGATTGGAATTTAATTATGGCTCTTATCTGCTTGATTGCAATTTAACTATGGCTCTTACCTGCTTGAAAGCAATTTAACTATGGCTCTTATCTGCTTGATTGGAATTTAACCATGGCTCTTACCTGCTTGATTGCAATTTAACTATGGCTCTTACCTGCTTGAAAGCAATTTAACTATGGCTCTTATCTGCTTGATTGGAATTTAACTATGGCTCTTACCTGCTTGATTGCAATTTAACTATGGCTCTTACCTGCTTGAAAGCAATTTAACTATGGCTCTTATCTGCTTGATTGCAATTTAACTATGGCTCTTACCTGCTTGATTGCAATTTAACTATGGCTCTTACCTGCTTGAAAGCAATTTAACTTATGGCTCTTATCTGCTTGATTGGAATTTAACTATGGCTCTTATCTGCTTGAAAGCAATTTAACTATGCCTCTTATCTGCTTGATTGGAATTAAACTATGGCTCTTACCTGCTTGAAAGCAATTTAACTATGACTTTTATCTGCTTGATTGCAATTTAACTATGGCTCTTACCTGCTTGAAAGCAATTTAACTATGGCCTCTTATTTTTGCTTGATTGGAAAATTTAAACTATGGCTCTTACTGCTTATTGCAATTTGCTATGGCTTCTTACCTGCTTTGGATTGGCCAAATTTAAATATGGCTCTTTAACCTGTTGAAAAGGCAATTATTAACTATGGCTCTTATCTGCTTGATTGCAATTTAACTATGGCTCTTTACCTAATTGATTGCAATTTAACTATGGCTCTTTACCTGCTTGAAAGCAATTTAACTATGGCTCTTATCTGCTTGATTGCAATTTAATAATGGCTCTTACCTGCCTGATAGCAATTTAAATATGGCTCTTATCTGCTTGATTGGAATTTAACTATGGCTCTTACCTGCTTGAAAGCAATTTTAACTTATGGCGCTTATCTGCTTGATTGCATTTTAAACTAATGACTCTTTACCTTGCTTGATTGCCAATTTAAATATGGCTCTTTACCTGCTTGAACAGCACTTTAACCCTTTAACCGGCCTCTTAACCTTTGCTTGGAACTTGCAAATTTGTTTAACCTATTGGGCTCTTAACCTGCCTTTGGTTTGCAATTTAACTTATGGCTCTTAACCTGCTTGGTTGCAAAATTTAACTATGGCTCTTAACCTGCCTTGTTCCAAATTTAACTATTGGCTCTTACCTGCTTGAAATTGCTTATTGGTTGTTTTAACTAATTGGCTCTTACCTGCTTGCTTTGCAATTTAACTATTGGCTCTTTACCTGCTTTGGTTTGCAATTTAACTATGGCCTCTTACCCTGCGTTGATTACAATTAATTAAACTATTGACTCTTACCGCTTGATTGCAAAATATTAACCTTATTGGCTTTCTTACACCTGCTTGATTGCCAATTTAACTATGGCCTTTACCTGCTTGGTTTGCAAATTTAACCTATGGCTCTTACCGCTTGGCTTTGGATTTGCAATTTAAAACTATGGCTCTTACCTGCTTGATTCCTGCAAATTTAAAACTTGGCTCTTACCTGCTTGATTGCAATTTAATTAATTGGCATTCTTACTGGCTTGATTCTGGCCAATTATAACCTTTTAATGGCTCTTACCTGCTTGCTGGATTGCAATTTAACTAAGGCTCTTAACCGCTTATTGCAATAACTTATGGCTCCTTATGCTTGGATTGAATTAACTTTATGGGCTTCTTTATTGCTGGATTGCATTACAAACTATGGCTTCCTGCTTGCTTGATTGCAATTAACTATGGCCTCTTACCTGCTTGAGCAATTTAACTTATGTTTCTATTATCTGCTTGATTGCAATTTAACTATTGCTCTTGAACCTGCTTGATTTGCAAGTTAACTTGATGGCTCGGTTACCTGCTTGAAAGCAATTTAACTTATGGCTGGCTTATCTGCCTTGATTGGCAATTTAACTTGGGCTCTTACCTTGCGGATAGCAATTTAAATATGGCTCTTATTCTGCTGAGTTGGCAATTTAACTATGGGCTCTTTACTGCTGAAAAGCAGTTTAACTATGGCGGCTTATCTGCTGATTGCATTGTTTAACTTATGACTCTTACCTGCCTTGATTAGCATTAACTATTGGCTCTATTACCTTGCTTGATTGCAATTTAACTAATGGCTCTTACCTGCTTGATTGCAATTTAACATGGCTCTTTTTACCTTTTGTTGATGCAAATTTAACTATGGCTTAGGACATTGCTTATTGCAATTTAAACTATGCAACTTACCTGCTTATTGCAATTTAACTATGGCTCTTACCTGCCTTGGTGCAATTAACGATTGCAATTTACCGCTTTGGTTTGCAATTTACTATGGCTCTTACCTGCCTGATGGTTGCAAGTTTAACTATGGCTCTTACCTGCTTGATTGCAATATTAACTATGGCTTTACCTTACCGGCTTGATTGCCAATTTAAACTATTGGCTCTTACCTGCTTGATTGCAAAATTTAAACTTATGGCTCTTAACCTGCTTGGTTGGCAATTTAACGATTGGCTCTTAACCTTAACTTGATTGGCAATTTAACTATTGGCCTACCTGCTTGGTTGCCAATTTAAACAATTTAAATGGCCTCTTACGCTTGCGGCCCGTTGTAATTAACCTGTGGCTCTTACCTGCTTGATTGCCAAATTTAACTATGGATACTTAACCTGCACTTGATTGCAATTTTAACTATGGCTTCTTACCTGCCTTGATTGCAATTTAAAACTATGGCCTCTTAACCTGCTTGTATTGCAATTTAACTAATGGCTCTTTAATCTTGGCTTGATTCAAGTTCAACAATGGCTCCTACCTGCTTTGAAAAGACAATTTAACTATTCTCTTAACCTGCTTTATTGCAATTTAAACTATGGCTCATTAACCTTGCTTGATTGCAATTTAACTATGGCTCTTAACCTGCTGAAAGCCAATTTAAGCCTATGGCTTCTTACCTTCTTGAAATTGGCAATTTAAACTTTAATGGCTTTAACCTGGCTTGAAAGCAATTAACCTAAGGCTCTTAACCTGCTTAATTGCCAATGTAACTATGGCTCTTATTTATTCTGCCTTGATTAGCAATTTAACTATGGCTCTTACCTGCTTGATTGCAATTTAACTATGGCTCTTACCTGCTTGAGCCAATTTAACAATTTGGCTCTTACCTGCTAAGCAATTTAACTATGGCTTACTTGCTTTGATTGCAATTTAACTATGGGGCTCTTACCTGCTTGTTATTGCTTGATTGGAATTTAACTATGGGTCTTACCTGCTTGAAAGCAATTTAACTAAGGCTCTTACCTGCTTGAAAGCAATTTAACTAAGGCTCTTATCTGCTTGATTGCAATTTAACTATGGCTCTTACCTGCTTGATTGCAATTTAACTATGGCTCCTACCTGCTCGAAAGCAATTTAACTATGGCTCTTTTGTGCTTGATTGCAATTTAACTATGGCTCTTACCTGCTTGATTGCAATTTAACTATGGCTCTTACCTGCTTGAAAGCAATTTAACTATGGCTCTTATCTGCTTGATAGCAATTTAAGTATGGCTCTTACCTGCTTGATTGCAATTTAACTATGGCTCTTAACTGCTTGATTGCAATTTAACTATGGCTCTTACCTACTTGAAAGCAATTTAACTATGGCTCTTACCCGCTTGAATACAATTTAACTATGGCTCCTACCTGCTTGATATGAATTTAAGTATGGCTTTCTCCCTGCTTAATTGCAATTCATGGCTATTTACGTAATTGTTTACAATTAAAATGGTTCTTACTGGTTCTCATTAACTGCTTGGTTGTAGGTAACTATAGTTTCTTTATCTGCTTGATTAACTATGGTGCTTTCAAAACTGCTTTAGTGCAGGTAAATATCACTATCCCTTGCCTGCTTAATTACAGGTTCTCTGTATATCCCGTATCTTCTTGATTATAGGTAAATACCCTACACATTGTTTTCACTTACCTGGACTGTGCATACCTGTGTTTGCTTTTTGACATTGATTACGGGTACGCTTACCTGGATTGTATGTCCTATGGCTGTATACACTCAGTCAGAAAAATCTGGAGTGTAGTTGCCATGAAGTTATTTTTTTTTGAAAAATTTCAGTAAGTTCTACAATGATTTTGTATTTGCTGCTTACTGCAATTCAAATATCGACGATTCTATATGCGACTGTCTTTTGGAGGGGATTAGTATGGCTCAGTCACAGGATTCCAGAGCTTAATCCCTTATTTGTTGAGATAAAATGCAAAGCACAGTGGGTGGTTAAATTCAAATTCCACAGATCAACATGGCTGGTCTGCTCTTGAGTGCTGTTTAGTATCCTCCGATCTTGTCCAGCTAATTGAGGAACCCACAAACATTTCTGGTAATAGATGAGACCTCATATTCGCAGATGTTCCAGCTATTGGGAGGTCCAAAGTCTGTGAATATATAGGCACTTCTGATCATTAGAAAAATGGCCTGGCCGAAATCCAGAGCCAACTGGGATTTAAGATGCTATAATAGATCCTGATCACGAGAAGAGGTTAAATGAAATGCTGATGGCTATTTTAATAAGATATGTCCCTAGAAAGGTTATCAAATTTGGGGCAAATGACCAGCCAAGGTTTGATGATACGTTTAGATTAGCCTACCATGACAAACAGACCAAATTCAACGCGTGGAGACGTAATCGTTCAAATGAAAATGACACCAATTTTGTCGAGTCTCGCCATGCAGCGAATAGAACTATACAGCCGAGAGAAACTACAGTAATTCCTTGAAGAGAAAACTTGAAGGAATTACTCAGCTTCATCTGTGGTGGACCAAATTGATAGTCTCCCATTCCACCACTACGAACAGATGATGGCAGATCGGTTACTGGCTCTCCAGGGAAAAGGCTGAACTGCTTCTTCATGGAGCTTTTGAAGCGAAGCAATCAGCCGAGGACGTCCCTCGTCCCTCACCCTGATATTTGTTATCCTGAACCTCTTCTTACAAAATTTGCATTTTGGTCTGTGGATGTTAGGATGTTAAGAAAATTCTGAATCATCTTGATAGTTGGGGTGGAGAAGATCCTGTTGGTTTCTCCCCTTTGTTTATTAAAAAGTTTCAAGTGTGTCGTCTCCCAAGACTTGTAGATTTCACACATTTTTATGCTGACGCGCTCCATGAGGATGTCTTGCAATTGGAACTTTTATTGCGTTTTTATCTCTTTATTAATTTATTAATTTTTTTTAATAAGTGGTATCTCATCTTTCTGTATTTCACTTTACCTCGTCTTTCTTCTTCCTAATGAACACCATAATATTCTTTGGAAGCTTCAAAAATTTCAAGTCAGTGCACCCTTTGGTGGGCTTGTTCCATATGAATAGGTTATATCTAAATAATAATAATAATAATAGCAACAACAACAACGTGTGGTGCAACATTGGGGCTCGTCAGTCGTTGGATGGGTGACCGCTCTCCTCGGCGTTGATTCCTTGGGAAAGGATCTTTACCATAATTTCCTCAGTCTACTCAGCTGTAAATGAGTACCTATCCCTGATGGGGTAGGGTCCAGCTATGGGTTAAATAGCAAAACTCAGCAATGATGTTAAGAAATGAAGGAATAAACGTCAACGACGTTAATGGAACCTCTGGCAACAGAGGAGCTTCGTCCGGCAGCCAGGTATTCAACCCAATTGAAGGGGAAGACGGTCAGGTACTTGGAGGTCGTCAACCAGCAACTGACCACCACAACGACGGTAACCAACAGCCTGAGATTGGAGCTACAGAAGCAAACCAAAGGAAGAAATGGACAAGAGAAGAAAATAAGGAAATATGGAGATGCTACATCAGAAGCAACCCGACGGAGAGAGGATATGGAAGAAGGTTGGTCAACATCTGGAATGAGAGGAATAACACCCCCCAAACAGAGCAGAGGCTGGCAGACCAAGTAAGGAACATAAAGAAAAAGAACTGGCTCTCCCCAACAGAAAGAGAAGAACTGGAAAGGGAAATGTCACACGACAACGAATTACACGAAGACGAACTGAGAGACGATGCCACAGAAGACGACAGGGATGATGAGGTATCAAACAACGACACACGAAGAAACACCGACGAAGTAACAGAGAGGACGGAATGGGTAGAAAAGATTAGACAATGGATGGAGCCAGATACAGAGAGAACAAAGATCCCCTCCATGAAAGCCTACAACACCAAGAAATTAAGGGAGAAAACAAGTGAGGTTAATGAAATAATTGGCATAATACACACCACCAGTATCACAGAAACAAATAACTTGACATATGCAGGAGCAAGATTAGTAGCAGAACTGATGGGGATTCGAACACCAACACCACCAGCAAAACCAACCCAACAGAAACCAAAACAACAACCTCCTTGGAAAAGGCGCCTGGAAAAGCAAATCATGGTGATGAGATCTGACTTGAGTAAACTGAAAGAGATGGCAGAAAAAAGGCTAAGAAGCAAGAAAACAAGGGAGGAACTCAACGAGAAATACAAAGTACAAGAGAGGGGACTAAACAACACAATAGAAGATGTAAAACAGAGGCTTAAGGCCAAAGCACATAAGATCCAACGGTACATGAACAGGAATAAGGGATACCAACAGAACAAACTATTCGGAACCAACCAGAAAAGACTATACAGCCAACTAAGAGGGGAAGACAACCACCAGAAATTCCTGAAGCCGAACCAAGTAAGAGACTCTGGGAAAACATATGGAGCAATCCGGTATCACACAACAAACATGCAACATGGCTCCAGGAAGTCAAGGAAGAAGAAACAGGGAGAATAAAACAAGATTCACAGAGATCACGACAAACACAGTCAGACCACCAACTAAAGAAAATGCCAAACTGGAAAGCCCCAGGTCCCGATGAAGTCCATGGATACTGGCTCAAAAACTTCAAGACCCTACACCCACGAATAGCAGAACAACTCCAGCATTGTATCTCAAATCACCATGCACCCAAATGGATGACCACAGACAAGAGTAAGGGAAGTATAGCCAGTAACTACAGGCCTATCACCTGCCTACCAATAATGTGGAAGTTACTAACAGGTATCATCAGTGAAAGACTATACAACTACCTAGAGGAGACAAACACCATCCCCCACCAACAGAAAGGCTGCAGAAGGAAGTGTAGGGGCACAAAAGACCAGCTCCTGATGGACAAAATGGTAATGAAGAACAGTAGGAGAAGGAAAACCAACCTAAGCATGGCATGGATAGACTGTAAGAAAGCCTTCGACATGCTACCACACACATGGCTAATAGAATGCCTGAAAATATATGGGGCAGAGGAAAACACCATCAGCTTCCTCAAAAATACAATGCGCAACTGGAATACAATACTTACAAGCTCTGGAATAAAACTAGCAGAGGTTAATATCAGGAGAGGGATCTTCCAGGGAGACTCACTGTCCCCACTACTCTTCGTAGTAGCCATGATTCCCATGACAAAAGTACACAGAAGATGGATGCCGGGTACCAACTCAAGAAAAGAGGCAACAGAATCAACCATCTGATGTTCATGGACGACATCAAGCTGTATGGTAAGAGCATCAAGGAAATAGATACCCTAATCCAGACTGTAAGGATTGTATCTGGGGACATCAGGATGGAGTTTGGAATAGAAAAATGCGCCTTAGTCAACATACAAAAAGGCAAAGTAACGAGAACTGAAGGGATAAAGCTACCAGATGGGAGCAACATCAAACACATAGATGAGACAGGATACAAATATCTGGGAATAATGGAAGGAGGGGATATTAAACACCAAGAGATGAAGGACACGATCAGGAAAGAATATATGCAGAGACTCAAGGCGATACTCAAGTCAAAACTGAACGCCGGAAATATGATAAAAGCCATAAACACATGGGCAGTGCCAGTAATCAGATACAGCTCAGGAATAGTGGAAGTTCGGAAATATGATAAAAGCCATAAACACATGGGCAGTGCCAGTAATCAGATACAGCTCTGGAATAGTGGAATGGACGAAGGCAGAACTCCGCAGCATAGATCAGAAAACCAGGAAACATATGACAATACAGAAAGCACTACACCCAAGAGCAAATACGGACAGACTATACATAACACAAAAGGAAGGAGGGAGAGGACTACTAAGTATAGAGGACTGCGTCAACATCGAAAACAGAGCACTGGGGCAATATCTGAAAACCAGTGAAGACGAGTGGCTAAAGAGTGCATGGGAAGAAGGACTAATAAAAGTAGACGAAGACCCAGAAATATACAGAGACAGGAGAATGACAGACAGAACAGAGGAATGGCACAACAAACCAATGCACGGACAATACATGAGACAGACTAAAGAACTATCCAACGATGACACATGGCAATGGCTACAGAGGGGAGAGCTAAAGAAGGAAACTGAAGGAATGATAACAGCGGCACAAGATCAGGCCCTAAGAACCAGATATGTTCAAAGAACGATAGACGGAAATAACATCTCTCCCATATGTAGGAAGTGCAATACGAAAAATGAAACCATAAACCACATAGCAAGCGAATGCCCGGCACTTGCACAGAACCAGTACAAAAAGAGGCATGATTCAGTAGCAAAAGCCCTCCACTGGAGCCTGTGCAAGAAACATCAGCTACCTTGCAGTAATAAGTGGTACGAGCACCAACCTGAGGGAGTGATAGAAAACGATCACGCAAAGATCCTCTGGGACTATGGTATCAGAACGGATAGGGTGATACGTGCAAACAGACCAGGCGTGACATTGATTGACAAAGTCAAGAAGAAAGTATCACTCATTGATGTCGCAATACCATGGGACACCAGAGTTGAAGAGAAAGAGAGGGAAAAAATGGATAAGTATCAAGATCTGAAAATAGAAATAAGAAGGATATGGGATATGCCAGTGGAAATCGTACCCATAATCATAGGAGCACTAGGCACGATCCCAAGATCCCTGAAAAGGAATCTAGAAAAACTAGAGGCTGAAGTAGCTCCAGGACTCATGCAGAAGAGTGTGATCCTAGAAACGGCACACATAGTAAGAAAAAGGAGGCAGAATGCAACCCGGAACCCCACACTATAAATACCACCCAGTCGAATTGGAGGACTTCTTCTCGGCTTGATTACAATTTATAACTGTTTACCTGTTTACAGTTTAAATTGTTCTCTATTGTTTCTCATTAAATGCTTGAATACAGGTGACTGTAGTTTTTACAGGGAACTGTAGTTGTCTATGTTATTCCCCATTCCTTCTTAATAATAGGTAATTACTTACAAATGATTTCACTTACCTGAACTGTATGTACCTGTAATTGCTTTTCGACACTGATTACAGGTATGTGTAGCTGGACTATGCACCTGTAATTTTTTTTACATCTGATTACAGGTTCATTTACGTGTACTGTCCACCTGTAATTGCTATTTGACATCTGATTACAGGTGCATTTACATGGACTGTGTACCTCTAATTGTGTGTGTTTTTTTACATGTGATTACCGGTACGCGTACCTGGACTGTGTACCCGTAATTGTTTTTTTTTTTACATATAATTACAGTTTCATTTACCTGGACTGTGTAACTGTAATTGTCCTCATAACACCTGCTTACAGGTACACTTGTTATATTTAATTACAGTTACCTATAGTTGGGTTTCAATGCCTCACTGAAAGTAATTTACAGTTGACTTGCAACAGATCAGAAGTCCAATACAAGTGCCAATGTCTCATATGGGAGTTGATATATAAGCCCATAGGACCATTTCTCTAGGCCTCAGGGTGACGCCAGCGACCTCATCCTATGAATCACTGCTTATTAGACTCTTGTGACAGACCTTAGGAATCTGGCTTGAGTGGGAATGGGTTATAACGAGGCCTGAGAAGTCAGCAGAGTTAAAGGCTGCTCGATTAAGGGGTCTAAGGTATAGCACAGCAATACACCAACACTGCAACTCTGTGTCAGCCATACTAAACCTGATAGTAGACTAAGACACCTGTTGAACACTGCATCTCTATGTCAGCCATACTAAACCTGTTGCTAAACGTAGGCCTTAGTTTGATTGTGTTCAGCAATTTAGCCTTTAGTTGATTACACAGTGGATGCACTAAGGCAGAACTTCAGAAACTAAATATCACTGACAAATTTGTTAGGAGTTTTATCTTGGCCACGACTAAAATGGGGAATAGTTTACCCTGAGCAGTTGTGGAATAATCTTCTGATCTCCAAATGTTGAAATGTGGAGCAGATTCGTTCCTGCTCTGTGCCGATGGCGTCCTCCTGGATTTCAGATGTATCAGTTGTATTTCTTATTCCCTCAAATTTATTTATTTACTCATCACTTTCCTGTAACTTTTCTCTCTCTCTCTCTGTAGGCTGTTTTCCCTTTGGAGTCCTCTTGGGCTGACTACGTATAGTCTGTTGATCCCGTCCATTAAGGCTTTCAGCTGAAGATTTAAAGAGAGAAAAGGCAAGAAACCTTGCATGATCAATAGACTAGATGTCACCAGGCATAGGTATAGGGAAAGTTGTCCATTAAGTCCTTTAGAAGACAAGGAACTGCTAAAATGATCTAGAACGTGGAATATGAGATGGATGTAGGCCTAATCTAGCTCAGTGTTAAACAAGGACACAGTTGGAAATAAACCTGTTCTATATATTATGCAATGAAAGGCTATTCTTGCTACATTTTAAGACATGGCTAAGTCAGTATAGAATTGTATGTGGGTCAGTTCTATATATTTTGCATGCCAGGTAGGGTATTCTTGCTAGACCTGGAGATCACAGTTAATCAAGATATATCCCAAGTGGTACCTTGCTTTATCAGTGAACATTATAAAGTACTAAAATAGACTTCATTTGATATCGTTAAGGCCCCGTATAGACATATATGAATGCAATCATTGTCCTAATACATTATCAGCTGGTGACATACCGTGGGACTTTAAACTTATACACTTCGGAGTAAACTGGTGAGATACGGGATTGATTATGTCAAGTATTATGAAGTTGCAGAGGCTGGCTTTGGAACCTGGGTTGAATGAGCCACTTTGGATCTGAAAATAACTTATTACATAAACACCAAGAGCAAAAAGATCGTCAGTGTGACGTAGTACTACTTGCAGGTAAAGAGAAACTCCAGGAAATTCCTTATTGGCGCTTTATTGCACGTGGTTTTACAAAGGCGGCCGAGGCAGGCTCAACGTCTGCTCAGGCCTCTCTTACTTCTAAACAAAGGGGGATGGGAGAGACGGAAGGGGATGTGGGAAAAAGGGGGGGGGCCAAGGAAGGAATGAGGGAGGGAGGGTGGAGGGAGATTGGGGACCATCAGAGCAAAATTTGGGGGAACCAACTTTATATTATTGCCTCGTGCCAGCGGATGTCCCTCTCCGACAGACCTAGCCTAACATTTACGCTGTCTTACGTCCGTGCGACATTCCGGAGACTCCTGGTGGTTCGCTGGACGGTCTTTCGTTTTGCTTTGGTACTAATTTTTGACTAGATTGGGTTACATTAGACTTCGAGTAATTCAGATATTCACTTATCATTCCCACAGCTTTGAGAGTCGACAAATAGGCCTATCCTGTTCTTCTAGACATCCACCATGTTTTTAAACACCCTCTTGCATTATTCAGTAACATATCTTTCTGTTATATTTAAATTCATTTGTTTGAGAACAGTTACTATCAGTTTTAATGAGATTGTCTAACAGTATGCCATCATACGAGCTGTTTTGGGAGCAGCGCAAACAGCCACTGTCCGGAACTCTCTGCGCGATGCACGAAGTCGTGCCCTATAATACCTCTTCATTCGCTCATTCCCTAAATCCCTCCCATTACAAAAAGTTGGTCCCCCTAAGCTGATGAAAAATTGGGGCAATTATTTGAACTCCAACCAGTTTCTCATAAACATAAAACAAAGAGACTACTTTAGTTGTATCATTCACCAAACTCACACACACTCGCTCACTCAAGGGGCTTGTGCTAAAAGTAGTTGTGGGCAGGCATGGCATGCCAAGGAGTCTGAAGGCAGGAGGAAGAAGGTCTGTCGTGAAGATCAACACCATCATCTTTGTGGTCCTTGGGGAGTTGACAAAGTTGGTTGGTTGGTTGGCTGGCGTAGGATGAGGAGTGGTGTGGTTGAGTTAATGCTCGATTTAGCTCAAAGTGACAAATCTTTCACAGAGGGAAACTTGTGCAATATTCCCCGAAAAAAGGTATTTACATTATTTTCTAAGGTTCATTATTGATTTATTTTTTTGTCGGTTAGCCATAAAACCTTACTATTCTAAGTAGAAGGGGATGCCGTCTGTCGGACCGCCGTGCGGATGATGACTATCAGCCGATCAACCGGAGAGCAACTTTCCGAGGGGAAAAAAACCAATTTTCCATAGAGAGCGAAATGAACGGTGACAACACCCGGTAACAGACAGATGGCGTCCTCTTCTCGTCATTCATCATAAACATTGACTAATATCTATTTTACGTGGTAACATATACACCGATAGTCGCAGACACGCAGTTTGAAGTATTTATTTAGTTTATTTATAAGAGTATTCTCGTATCATTAAGACTAGAGCTATCATGAATGTGAAGTCCATTTTGCAAAAAACGCCGTTGCAAAACTCACACGATTTCAATAAGAAACACTTGGAGGAACTTGAAGATCTGTACTGGTGAGAAAATATCATACGGTGAAAGGGAGGGACCTCAGTAAAGTATGCGCGGGGTGGGGGGGGGGTGGGGGGAGGATGAAGGTGGATTAGGGAGGGGGGGGGTCTTGGGTCTTCTTCTGGTGGTTAGAGCACAGATATAAACATTGTTGTAAACAATCTGGTTCAATTTACACATTGTCTGGGTTGTACAACTCTCGTACAAGATAGTCTCACAGTTTCCTACACCATCGTGGGCTAGGAGGCGGAGAAGGTCCTTCTAAAAGTCAAGTGCCAGCCCGCGGGCAGATCACGCCCGGACCGGGCTGCATATCAAATCTTATCAGACGGTGAAAACTAACTTTCAACCCTGATACTACGTAGTAGAAGTACCATTAGTATCATTTAGTTAGTTCAGTTTGAGTGAGACAGAGCTTTTATCCAGTTTTCTTACCACTTCATGAGGTTTTATTTTGAAAGAATTTTCAAAAGGGCTTGTTATATTGGCTTTATCAAAAAGAATTTGAGGAGGAATATGGTGGCTGCAAAAAAATCTTACGTACGACCACAGCTAAGCTAAAGTAGACACACTCCCAATCAAAACAGAACAGTTTTCATGAGATTTCGAGGTGTTCAGAGATAACCTATCATATACCAGTATAGGTTACAACAGCTGAGCTGATGATCATCATGTCAGTATTTAGAAAACTTCCAAATTCTCTCGGTTACTTTATGATATAAAAACATATTGGAAAGAGGCAGATTGATATGACAGTAAAAGGGATAATCTCAGCTTTCAACGAGAGTTATTTATTTACGCACTATTACCAGTGATGACTTCTGCAGTAATACATTCCTTCGAACTCACGACTGGACTCTGATACATCAATCATGCACTGCGCATTGAGGCGTGCACTGTGTGTCGAGCCGTGACAGTGTCAACGTGTCAGTGGCGCACGTATAACGGAGGGAAGCAGAAGAAGGAAACAAAATGACGTGAGTTGAATTATGGAGAAGCAGCTCTCTCGTTCTCTCGTTCTTGCTCTAAGACGCAGCAGCAGTGGCAGAAATGCCTGTGACACACACACATGAACGTCAGAGGTATACCTTACAAAAAAGCTATTCCGAAAGGGAGGAGGAGAGAGTGTCGAGTAGGCGACGTGGGCGGCAGCAGCTGAAGAGAGGTGCGAGCTAAGGGGCGGTCTCGTGGAGCAGCTGCTGCTGCTCCGTATCGGGATCGGACATCCTGCTGTCCTGGTCGTGAACCGAGGAATCCTGCGGATGGAGGTGGTGCTCGTGGGAGGAGGAGAACTCCTGCTGCTGCTGGAGGCTCCTGGGGTTGGCTTCGTAGTCACCCAGGGAGCTGTGGCTGAAGTCTCCCTCGAGCTGGCCATAGGCCTCGGAAACCGGGGTGTAGGAGAGGCCGGGGTGCGAGTGGAGAGGCAACAGTGGTGGTGGATATACGAGAGAAGAAGCCTTATTAGCCTCTCCCGCGCTACCGTCCTGGCTCGAGAGGTTGCTGCACACTCCTCCCATCAGGCTGGCGTACTCGTGCAGCTGCTGCTGGGACGGTGCGGGACTCGTCCCGAACTCCGACCCGGTTTCCCCGGGCCTCCGCAGGAGGTTGTTGGTTGCGCTGCTGTTGCTGCTGCTGCCGCTCGCGGCCTCGTACTCCGAGGGCGTGTGCTCGGTCTCCAGAGAGTACGGCTGGAGGCCGTAAGAATGGGCGGTCGCTGAGGAAGAGTGGTGGTGGTTTGACGATGACGAAGAGGTTTGGCGCGACCCATGCTCAGTGTTGGCAGCTGCGCCGGAGGTGGACGACGCTGACGCTGCGCCCTGTAAGGCGTCGCCGGCCGAGTACCCGTAGTAGTAGTGGTAGTAGCTGGAGTAGTACGACGGGTAGGCTGAAGCTGCTGCTGACGATGACGACTGGTGGGCGGCAGCGGCGGCGGCGTTTCCAGCGGCTGCCAGGGACCGCAGGTGGACGTCTAGGTTTGGTACTGGAGCATGGGCGCCGACAAGTTTGGGTGGTGGGTGGTATTCATGGAGAGGGCCGTGAGCGACTTCTTGTACCAGTCCTCGTCGGCGGCTGTCTGCAGCCCCGAGAAGCAAGGCGAGGCCAGCCCCTTCTTGTACCAGTCGTCCTCCGTCGCCATACCTGCTGGGGTCAGAACATGTACACGGGTCATAACATACATAGATCCGCTCTCTTCAAGGGCAGGTGGTTCTTTGCCTATGACAGGGTATATAGGGTTGATTAGACCTATAGGAAAGCTATAGGGGTCACTAGAACTATACTAAAGCTATGACAGGCTAAATAGAGGTCACTAAACTTACGTGAAAGCTGTCGGGATGACTAGGCCTATACAAAAGCTACGGAAAATTATATAGAGTTCACTAGGCCTACACAAAAGGTTATAGGGTGTTTAGTGCTCATTGAATGTTTCATCTACAACAGACTATAGAGTTCATTAGGCCCATATTAAAACTTATAGGTTATACAGATTTTGAAGGCTGCACTTCGCTAGGGCTCCAATAGGAACCGGTTATCACAACCTGAACTGTTTTTTAAGTTTTTCAAGCATAGCTATAAACGGCTGTGTTTAAATTCAGTTGCTGAGAACTATATCAGGTTTTAATTGAACAGAATGTAGTTAAACCCACAAAGTTAAATAAGTCCTTTAACTATAAAGGGTCTGTACTCCCTGTGAATGTCAACTTAACAATTTATGCTCAACATACCATTTGTTGATCATCTTAGAATATTTAAATCAAGTATTTACATTCATATTAAAATGCTATTCTATAAAGATGTTCTTTTGAATTATAACAATTTAATACCAATATTCTAATATTAATTCAAATTGCAAAAGAAACCCACAAAATCACTGTGTATAACGTGTTTACTTATAGGTATTTACATTTAATTTTACTCCACACTCGAGTACTTTCAGGCCCTATCTGTGGCCCATTTTCAAGAGGTGTGTAGGTTGTTATAGCCTGGGTCAGGGCCGAGCAGTCTTCTGGGCCTTGACCCAGGCTGACAACCTACACATCTCTTGAAAATGGGCCACAGATAGGGCCTGAAAGTACTCGAGTGTGGAGTAAAATAAAATGTAAATACCTATAAGTAAACAGTGATTTTGTGGGTTACTTTTTCAATCTTCAGAAGAAAACTGAAAGAAGATTTTGTTTGATAAATTCTAATATTGATTTCAGTGTGTAGCTTGCATCTATTAAGATTAGCAACAAACAGTATGTTTTGCTTAATAAACATGAATTCTAAAGAAGGAAATCAATGAAAATAATGATCACTTGACCTAAATAGGGGTAATTTAAGTAATCTTAGGAAATAATGATGAAATGGTAGGCTTATATTGAATATATTATTTTAGATATAATCAGTCTAACAAACACACACACACACACACGCACACACACACACACACACACACACACATATATATATATCTTAAGTTTGAAATATTTTTTTTAATAATGCACACAGTTCACTTCATAAGTGTTATTATTATTATTATTATTATTATTATTATTATTATATTATTATTATCATTATTATTCGACAAAATCACCGCGCATTTATAAAAGAACTAGCTTTACTTTTATTATTATTATTATTATTATTATTATTATTATTATTATTATTATTGTAAACTTTAATGTAAGTCTTTCTTCACAATTAAAAAACACTAAAGTCTGCTGTTTCGAACTGATATTTTTGCAAATTTGCAATAGAAAATATGTTTAAATAATTTTTTCATGAAGTATTTTCAAGAATTAATTTTTTTCTCAGAGGGAATTATTATTATTATTATTATTATTATTATTATTATTATTATTATTATTATTATTATTATCATTTACAAAAAGCAGGCCATTTTAAATAATTCCTCATATCCCTTCAATCTTGAATTCCGTTCATACCAATTTTCCGAAAGTAGACCTCTCTCTCTCTCTTTCTCTCTCTCCAGACCGAATAAAATGAAATATCTCTTTTGGTGAGACAGGTACTGGACACGTTTGATATCCCCTTGGGAACAGCGGCAGAACGTCGCTAAGCCTAATGAGAGAGAGAGAGAGAGAGAGAGAGAGAGACCGATCAAAAGACTGAGCGAGAGAGAGAGAGAGAGAGAGAGAGAGTTCCAGGAATAAATTATTTCAAACATCGTCCGTAATTAGAGAGGGAGAGAATATAACTCGTCTTATTTCCGGTAGAGATTTATTAACGGTTTAGCGGAGGAGCCATGGCGATCTCGGGGTACGGGACGCGTATCAATTGGCGACGATGTGTGTGTGTGTGTGTGTGTTTGTGACTCGAGCGACGGCGTTGCCACATCTCCGACGACTACCCTTCGGAATTCTCTTAAATTTCTCCTTAATCCCCTAAAAACCTCTATGCTCTTTATGACGAAAAAGGTTTAATTTGTCATCAATAATATGACCATACTCAGGATCATTTTATATAAATATTAAATTCTTGAGAAATGGAATTCTCGTAAGATTGGCACCGCTGCTCAGGAGAGGGGAAAAGTGGGCGGGGCTTAGACGATCGTTGCCAGGGTTACTCAGTGTGATGGGCGGGGCCATCTTGACAGGTTACACAGGGCGAGAGAGAGAGAGATGGAGGAAGAGAGGGAGATAGGGACGGAGAGAGAGAGAGAGAGGGAGAAAAGGGGAAGAAACTGACCAGTTATTTGTTTCTTCCTGCGCTTGATTTGACCTTTTTTCCCCCTTTTCTTCCATTCTTTTCCATTTCTTTCTTTCCCCCCAGAGGGGACTCAAAAGTTTGGTTGAGGGGAATGGCGTCTCGTAATGGGGTGTCCCCACTCTCTCGCTTTTACGTGTTTTTAATTATTTTCATTCATTTTTTGGGGGTTAGGGGGGCTATTTCATGATACTTAGGATGTGTGTGTGTGTACGTCTCTCTCTCTCTTCACAATATATTCTCCAAGATTAATTTCTATTATCTACCATCTCAGATAGTTAAAGTTATAATACTCTCTGTCTCTTTCTCTCTCTTAATATTTCACTCAGATGGTTAGATAGATAGACAGCGGACTCTCTCTCTCTCTCTCTGTGTTGACCTGTATCTCAGATGGGTAAAATAGTTTTGCCTATAGTTCGGATATCCTGATAATTTACAAATATATTAAAACATTATGTCTAAAACATATTGATATCTTAACTTAGTTATCCATAACTCTTAAATAATAATAAAAAATAATAATAGTAATAATAACACTATTCACTACGAATGAATCAAGTAATCATATATAGATTAAAGCAGGTGTCTGCAGTTGGTTATAGGCAAATGTTGAACTTTCTAATAATGAGAGATATATTTATTAGTTTTGTTAATATGTTCGTTTAATTTCTGGCGTATTTACTAATGTCATTTTGTGTATTTATTTATTTATTAAATTTTGAAAGCACATTTGAATATATATATATATATATATATATATATATATATATATATATATATATATATATATATATATATATATATAATATATAAACATAATCGATAAATAATTATATAGAGTTACAAATTATTTGTTTATATGTAATATGCTCCGATTAGATAAATATTGTCCATTAAGAATATTAGTATATTAGTTAATATAATGCAATTTCTCAATAACGAGATGACGTGCGTCTGTGTATAATCATTTGAGAGAGAGAGAGAGAGAAGAGAGAGAGATCGAGAGAGACTTGAGAGAGAGAGAGAGAGAGAGAATAATTCATGCAGGGTTAAAAAAAATAAAGATGAAAAAATCATTCGGACATTATGCAAATGAGCTGATTTGTAATGTGATTTTGACTTTTGTCTTCGTCGCGTTTCGGAGTTTCGGGTCGAACAGCGACGCTTGAGAAGTGGACGGTCTTGGAATAATTAGCTGGGTCAATAATAATAATAATAATAATAATAATAATAATAATAATAATAATAATAATAATAATAATAATAATAATAATAATAATAATAATAATTTTTAAATGATTGGTACTGTTACGAAATGTTGACATGATATCGAAAAGATTATTTTGTTAACACAATAATAATAATAATAATAATAATAATAATAATAATAATAATAATAATAATATTTTTAAATGATTGGCAACTGTGTGAAATGTTGACCTGATATAATTGGGTAAAAAATATTATTTTGATAACAATAATAATTAATAATAATAATAATAATAACAATAATAATAATAATAATAATAATAATAATAATAATAATAATAATAATAATAATAATGATAATAATAATGATAAAACTCTTCCATTATTGCAATGTGAAATATTACTTGCTAATATTAATTCGAATTTATTTTACCATTAATAATAATAAGAAAATAATAATAATAAAAACAAAAAACTCTTCCATTATTGGTATGTGAAATATTACGTACTAATATTAATTCGAATTTATTGCTATTAATAATAATAATAATAATAATAATAATAATAATAATAAAACACTTCCATTATTGGCATGTGAAATATTACTTGCTAATATTAATGCGAATTTATTGCTGTAATAATAATAATAATAATAATAATAATAATAATAATAATAATAATAATAATAATAATAATAATATTCTTATCATCATGACACTATCAAACTTATAATATATATGATCAAAACTGACATATATATAACAGGTATATCATTGGTAATCCCAACAATGCCATTTCCATTTAGGAGAGAGAGAGAGAGAGAGAGAG
>NC_087223.1:6872791-6880291 GCF_015104395.2 Macrobrachium nipponense
CTGGAGGTCGAATCATGTCTTGAAAGAATTCATTCCTAGAGTTTTTCTTTATGATTTAGGATCTATGGTGAATTTCATTTTTTTAAGGAATTTATTTTTTTACAGAATATTTTTTGTTTTGTGGAGAATTTATTTGTTGGGGAATTTTTAAGGGAAGTTATTTATAAGATTAGATTTATTTCTTAGGAAATAATTTTCTTTTAAAAGGAATTGAAAAAAATCTAAGAAAAATATTTAGAGTCATATGCTAAAAAATATTGCTTGCTTATGCGAAACATGACTCGGACTTCAGCTTCCTCCCTTTTTAATTATGGACGCACGAACACATTTATTTGAAGCCTATAACTCGGAAACATCATTAATGGACATCATATATATATATTTTATCAATAATTCGACGCATTTAAAAGTACACTTTGATATGGATAAACAAACACCCACTTCTGAAATATAACGAAGGCATTCGAACGAATGTCGTTCAACCAATCACGGGGGGAATATTTTTTGCGATATCCGAATTATATCTCATGACCCTGATTTCGTCTACCTTCGTATTTGATTATGGACATACGAACACATTTTTCAAGCCTATATTTGAAGTAAACATATTGATAAATTTAACACATATATTATGAATAAATCTACGTATTTGAATAAAGTTTAATATAAATAAAGAGGTATTTATCTGAAACATAAAGATATTCGGACAAAAGGCATTCAACCAATCAGCGTCGAGGACTGACTGTCCTTTGGAGAGAACCCCCAAAACACCGATATCCTTTAAAGTGAAGAATCTCCCGATGGCGTCTCTGGCCTATTTGAGAGAGAGAGAGAGAGTGGGGGGGGGGGGGGGGCTGTTGAGGGAGTGAGGGGGGGAGGGGGCTATATACCAGTGCATTAGTGGGCCATTACCCCCTCACCAAATTCCCTTCGGGACTGAGTAACGGGATCAAACGACCCTCTCTCTCTCTCTAGAAGTTTCCCCTCATCCAAACCTTTCTACGGTCTTTCTCTCTCTCTCTCTCTCTTTCTCTTCGCTCAAACCTCTCTCTCTCTCTCTCTCTCTCTCTCTCTCTCTCTCTCTCTCTCTGTGGGAAGCCTCCCAGGAGGAATACACAGAAAAACGCTCTAGATGTATACCAGTAAAGTAAATAATAACAAACGGCAACCCTTAGCCAAAGAGGTTCAACAGAGAAATTAAAAATAAAACAAAAGAAAGAGATAGATTGCACAAATCAATGAACCCACACCCAACACCAATAGAAGCAAGCAGGCACAAAGAACTCTGTAGACGGTGGACATAAATTAGTAAGAAATGCAAAGATAAATGAGGATATGTGTTGTATCAGTTTGCAAGGAAAACCCAAAAGAATTCTATGCGCATGTTAATAAGAATCCAATAAAAAATAGTATAGGTCCCCTAAGAGACAATTGGGGGGGAAACCTAGTGAACTCAGATTTGGAAAAAGCAGAATATTTGAATGAGTCTTTACTAGAGTTTTCGCAATTGAAGACACTACCTCAATACCGGAACCTGCTATTAAATATGAAGGGGCAGAACCGTTAGAAGAGAACATTAAAAACAAAATAGACAAACTCAACAAGTTAAAATCTCCTGGCCCGGATAGGATTCATCCAAGAGAAATAAAAGAGCTAAAAGAAGAGATAGTTCCTCACCTATATAAACTCTACAGAAAAAGTGCTGAACAAAGAAAGGCACCTAAAGGATGGACACTAGGAAATGTGCCCCCAGTTTACAAAAAAGGTCCAAGAGAAGAGCCGGGAAATTATAGACCAATCTGCCTAACGTCGGTCGTTTGTAAGATTTTTGAGTCCATAATTGCTAATCAAATTATGGATCACATTGATAAAAACAACGTTTTGTTAAACAGTCAACACGGCTTCAGACACAACAGATCCTGCCTATCAAAGCTCTTGGAGGTTTTTCATAACATGCTTGATATTTACGACAGTAGTAGAACAATAGATATACTCTTCTTAGATTTCCAAAAGGCCTTTGACAAAGTTCCACACAAGAAACTAATGACAAAGATTAGAGCTTTAGGAACTATAGGAAAAATAGCGGACTGGATCGAAGACTGGCTAACATATAGAAAACAGAGAGTCGTAATAAATGGTGAAGAATCAGATGGGCAGATGTAACAAGCGGAGTTCCCCAGCGCTCTGTCCTTGGCCCTCTCTTGATTTTAATTTACATTAATGACATTGATGTAAGCTTAACAGGCAGGATAGCCAAATTTGCAGATGGCACCAAACTAGGTGTAAATACAGCAGACCCAGATGCAGTGGAAAGTTTAAGAAATTATCTAAAGGAAATAGGAGAGTGGTCAGAAATAATGGCAAATGCCTTTTAACTTGGACAAGTGTTAGGTGTTACAAATAGGAACAAACAACCCTCATGCCAACTACATGCTGCTTAGGAATGACAAAAATGTAGAACAAGAGGAGGACCTTGGCGTCATTATTACCAAGGACTTACAATCCACAAAACAGTGCAATAAGCAGAAAAGAAGGCACAGAAACTGGTGGGATACACAAAGAGGCAGTTCAAATACAGAAACAAGGTAACGGTGCTGCAGCTCTACACATCCATAGTTAGACCATCTTGAATATGCAGTACAGTTTTGGTCACCAACACTAAGAAAAGACACAAATAGATTAGAAGGAGTACAAGCAAGAACCACAGAGTTAACTTCATCCATCAGGCAAATAGGTTACCGAAGACGACTAGAAAGCCTGAACATGTATGGCTTAGAAACACAACGATTACGAGGACAAATAATAGAAACATTTAAAGTACAGAAAGGCATAACAAAAGTAGACAGTAGCCTATTTACGTTAAACGAAAACCAGACAAGAAATAATGGATGGAAACTAGAACTGAAGAGAAAGAACACATCTCATTGTGGGAACTTCCTTACATACAAGACATGTGAGACGTGGAATAAACTGCCATCAGAAGTTGTAAACAGCAACAGTGTGGAAGAGTTTAAAAGAAAGCTAGACAAAATCATTAGAAGGACACTGTGAATGAACAGTAAAACCTGCTCCTACAGATAAGTGAGCACACGATGTCTCCTCTTAGGATGGACTAATGACTGACAAGTCTTTGTGACAACCTAATCCATATAACTCTCTCTCTCTCTCTCTCTCTCTCTCTCTCTCTCTCTCTCTCTCTCTTCATCATTCTTTCGAAGATTGGAAATTTGTTTGTTGCATTTCTGTATTTCTAACCATTTTTAGTGTTGTTTTCGTCATTTTATTTGCTTTAAACGTTGTTCCTCTGTCTCCATAAGGCCAAAAGCTGTTTCTCTTATGTCGTGAAGTGTTGTTTGAAGCAGTTGTCAATTTCTGTCGATTTTGCTGCTTTTAATGTTGTCTTTCTTCCAAATTAGTCCTTTAACGTTGTTTCTTTTAGAGTTGTTTTTCTGTTGGTTTTAACGTTATTAAATTTAAGTTATGAATATTATATAAAATCATGTGTATAATATTTTATATAATATTTATAATATTGTTTAGGTTAAGTAGAAACATTTAAAATTGTTGTTTTTTAAAATGTAGTTATTTTATTCAATACATTATTTTACGTTTGGGTTTTTTAAAAATAACATAACTAAATTTAAAACTATTTTGAGTTAATTTTTAATTGAATTTTATATCCACAAAATGTTTTTTTAATTGAATTTCACGATTTCGTCAATTTGAATTTTTTTGATATTATTTTATTATCTCAGTAGCTTTTCTTATGTCGGCATACTCCAGAATTCTATTGATGCTTCCGTGTACCCATAGATTTAAAAAAAATCGGCGCTGAATGACCTCGGGGGTCCCACTGCTTGGCCTTTTGGCATAATTTCCATATTCTATTCCGTAGATTTTAACCCTTTTGCCCTTTTTCGCTTACTCGGGGAGTAAGCCTACTACAAACTAATTTGTTGTTATTGTTATTATTGTTGTTGTTCTTGCTGTAGTTGTTCTTGTTGGGGGGTAGGAAAGGTCTATGGCAGAGCCTAAAAAGGTCTGAAAAAGCTGTTTCGCGTTGAGTGAAAGATACAGGAATTTTAGGATTGATATTTATGATTTATTAATTAGAATGAAAATAAAAATAAATAAATAATGGGCTTGTTAAACAGTACAAAACAATTATTTGTAATAAAATATACCGTTACTTATTTTCGTTGGTGAAACAACGCTCTATTTGACCCTAGATTTTAGTATGCGCCCCGAGCAAGCTGGAGGTCTGATCACGTTATGTTTCAATTCTCTGTTTTTAATATTTTTTTTTAAATAAGAGAATTTATTCGCCCTTAATTTTGGCCATTGTTAGAGCGATAATAATTTTTTTTATCTAGCTGAATTATTTTCTAAATACAATTTATATTTAGATAAATTATTTCCTTAACTGTGTCCTTATTACTTAGATAAACTATGTTCCCATTTATTATTATTATTATTTTCCTCAGATCATTGTTAGGTGAATTGTTTCATATTTTCGTAAGTAAATCCTTATTATATTCAGGACAATTATTTCCAAATAACTGTGATTATTTGAAAAAAATAACTGTTAGATATATATAATTATTTTTTAATAAAAATTATTAAGGGAATTGTTTTAAACTCCCTTAATTATTATCGTAATTAAATCTGTTTGATATTCAGTCAAATTGTTATCCAAATTATTATTATTATTATTATTTTGTTCTAAAGGGTCCACAATAATACAAAGTGTAAAAAGTCCGTGTATAATTTTGAAGACTTTACAGAAAGCTTTCGAACCCTTCCCTGGGTTCATCTTCAGTCCAAAGGAACAATAAGTTACAACAAGTACAGAGGTATTATTATTATTATTATTATTATTACTATTATTATCATTGTTATTATTATATAACCAAACATATAAGATTGATTTAATATTCAGATAAATAATCTTCCAAACTGGATCTTTATTATATTTAGATAAATTATTTTCCTAACTATTAATATTAACGTTCAAAAATAATAATTATTAAAATATTATTTTTTAGAAACAATTATATATATTATTAGAGATATTATTATTTGTATTTAAATGAATTATGTTCCTATCTACTTCGTAATTATATGAGTGACAGATATAGTATTGGGCATAGCTGAATGCCCTAATGGTATACCCTTCAAGGTCAAGATGACACAGAGGTCACTGACCTTGTGACCCCCACCCCAACCTCCAAATACCCATTTATGGGCTATTTGAGTTTTGTGAACTAATTTTCAAGTTATGTTTCTTGGTAATAATAATATTAATAATGAAATTATTAGTATTCACAGAGAGAGAGAGAGAGAGAGAGAGAGAGAGAGAGAGAGAGAGAGCTTAATAAATAGCATACCATCTGTAACACGGGGAATGTGTGTGTGTGTGTGTGATGAGAGAGAGAGAGAGAGAGAGAGAGAGACCGAAATTGATTACAGGCTAATGATAATGTAACTTCAACAGGAGAGAGAGAGAGAGAGAGAGAGAGAGAGAGAGAGAGAGAGAGATAATGATAGCATACCATCAGCAACAGGGAAAGTGAGATAGAGATAGAGAGAGAGAGAGAGAGAGAGAGAGAGAGAGAGAGAGAGAGAGTAATAATAGCATACAATCTACAACAGGAGAGAGAGAGAGAGAGAGAGAGAGAGAGAGAGAGAGAGAGAAGCACCAGATGGATGGTGGTAGAGCTTGTGTCGGATGTGGCGGGGGGGGGGGGGGGGGGGGGGAGCGAGGAGAGGGGGGGGGGGGGGGGGGCGGGAAGAACCCCGGTCCCCAATTTTTGTAGCAACACCTGTGGCCACTATTGTCAACAGCTGGGTGGAAAAAATGTGGAGATGGAAAAGGTGAGAGAGAGAGAGAGAGAGAGGAGAGAGAGAGAGAGAGAGAGATAACTAATATAGTCTTTCAGTTCAAAGAATAGAAATTTAGTTTTGCATATATAATTTTTTTTTTGCAACTGCAACGCTAATTAGTTTCTCTCTCTCCTCTCTCTCTCTCTCTCTCTCTCTCTCTCCTCCTTGTTGGTGTAGGTCCAGCAACCTCACTCCTCATGATGCAAATACATTTTAGTTTCCTAATCAAATATTAAAGGGTATTACTTATTGGTAGTTAATTTTTATTATCTGATTTTTTAAAATGATAATAATAATAATAATAATAATAATAATAATAATAAATAATAATAATAATAATAATAATAATAATAATAATAATAATTTATTTTTACAATTTTGCAATTTTGCAGAATTCGATTTTCACCAAAATTTGGAATTTATCAAAATGTTCTCAGAGAAATTCGGAAGTTTTTGTAAATTGAGAAATTTATTATAAATATGTTTTATTTTGTTTTCTTTTCGATTTACGTAACATCGAAGATTTTTTTTTCAGAATATTTAGACATTATAATCGAAGTTTCATTATTATGAATTATATAATTTCACTGCTATTATTATTATTATTAGTATTTTTATTATTATTATTATTATTATTATTATTATTATTATTATTATTATTTTCTTCTTCTTCTTCTTCTTCTTCCTTCTTCTTCTTCTTTTCTTCTTCTTCTTCTTCTTATTATTATTATTATTATTTATTATTATTTTATATTATTATTATTTATTATTTTATTATTATTATAATTTTTTTCAGGAAACCAAAACAAATAAAAACATACAGAAGATGACATCACAATAAACAAACACAACTTAACAAACAACTCTATCAACATCAAAACAAACAAAGCAAGCCATTGATTACTTGAACAATGAACGCATGAACAAAGTATTGTTTATTGCTCAACTGTTTATGTAAACTGGTTCGGATCTACAGTTGGTGTAGCTGTATTATTAGACGATTAATATTAACGGTATGGAAAGAGAGAGAGAGAGAGAGAAGAGAATAGAGAGAGAGAGAGAGAGAGAGAGAGAGTGTTTTATATGTACAATTAGTTTTTGCTATGCAAT
Organism: Macrobrachium nipponense; assembly: GCF_015104395.2. Taxonomy (NCBI): domain Eukaryota; kingdom Metazoa; phylum Arthropoda; class Malacostraca; order Decapoda; family Palaemonidae; genus Macrobrachium; species Macrobrachium nipponense. Next base: position 6,879,785 of record NC_087223.1, read on the forward strand.
AAGGTTTTTTGTATTATTTTTGTTTTTCTGTAGAGAGAGAGAGAGAGAGAGAGAAGAAGAGAGAGAGAGAGAGAAATGTTATTATCTATATTCCACTATATGCAATTAAGGTATTTGTATATTTTTCATTAACGAAAATATATATAAAAGAGAGAGAGAGAGAGAGAGAGAGAGAGAGAGAGAGAGAGAGAGAGAGAGAGAGAGTAAAGCATAACTATATCATTACTTCGCCAGGATAAAATGCTTGCTAGGATTCTACCCAACACCATTAACAGTTTTGTCTGTCAGAGAGAGGGAGAGAGCATACTTAAAATTCACGGCCCATTCAAAGCGTGTCCTCGTCGTTGTCAACTGGAGTGCATAGGCGATCCATACCAGTCGTGGGGTTTGGGGGGTGGGGATGGTGGTTGGTCAGTCCTCAAATTTAGCTCACCGCCAAATACAATGAGCCCCTCACCTTCCCGCCCCTCCCCCCACTCTTTCCCTTTGTCCCACTACCCCTGGGCA
>NC_087223.1:6885291-6894803 GCF_015104395.2 Macrobrachium nipponense
GCTTTTTTTAAATTACGTTTTTGTTAATCTCTCACTCTCTCTCTCTCTCTCTCTCTCTCTCTCTCTCTCTCTCTCTATATATATATATATATATATAGAGAGAGAGAGAGAGAGAGAGAGAGATTTAACAAAAACGCAACATTCGTGAATTCTCTCTTTCTCTTTCTCCAGATTTTCACATCAATTGCCTATTAGTGCATCATCTCTCTCTCTCTCTCTCTCTCTCTCTCTCCATTTGACCATGATAGGCATGCCGCCATCTGGTCATGGTGTGACCCACAATTCGACAAGAGGATTATTAAGGACCCTCGAGAGAGAGAGAGAGAGAGAGAGAGAGAGAGAGAGAGAGAGAGAGAGGGTGGGGGGTGATGTGTCACTCAACCCCTTTTGATGTCGTGTGTAATTCCTGGTCTAATGTTCTTATCTGTTCATAATAGACTACCATGTTTATTGTTATTCTGGATAATGTGAGGTTGAGTGACTGGGGTTGAGGGAAGGATGCGTTAGGAGGAGGTTGAGTAGGATTATTAATTGTCAATTATTATCAATTATTATCATTATATATAGGTTGGGGTATCCTTCACAGATGGGAAAAGGAAAACAGTAATTGTTTGAAAAGTATTTAAATTAAAGTTTGGAAAATTGAGTTAAATGATTTTATAGAATTTATTCGGTTTCACGTAATATTTGTCCATGCATTCTCTCTCTCTCTCTCTCTCTCTCTCTCTCTCTCTCTCTCTCTCTCTCTCTCTCATTTTTTTATCCTGCAAGTGGAGAACTTTCATTTTGTACAGTACAATATTAACAAAGATTAATAGATATGAAGATAAAAAGATTTGCAACAGAGAGAGAGAGAGAGAGAGAGAGAGAGAGAGAGAGAGAGAGAGATATTAGCCCACAAACAACTGAGCAACTGTTTGTGCTATCTCGTCCCGAGCTAAACAAACTTGATACACGTACGACACGTGTTATCGCTCTTCGGCGCGTGGCTCCGGTTAGCGCTGGTCCCAATACCACGTGTGTAGGGGGGGGGGTCGGTGGTTGGAGCAAGTGGTCCACACTAATTTGGACCCCTGGGGATTGTCAGGGAGGGGTCTTTTGGGAGGGAGAGAGAGAGCGAGTAAAACATTGACAGATAGAGCTAAAGAGAGAGAGAGAGAGAGAGAGAGAGAGAGAGAGAGAGAGAGAGAGAGAGATTAGGATGCCTCAGAGACTTGTCAGTCCATCCTAAGAGGAGACATAATGTGCTCACTTATCTCTAGGATCAGGTTTTAAAATTCATTCACAGAGTCCTAATGATTTTGTCTAGCTTTCTTTTAAACTCTTCCACACTGTTGCTGTTTAAAACTTCTGGTGGCAGTTTATTCCACGTGTCACATATCTTGTATGTCAAGAAGTTCCCACAATGGGATGTGTTCTTTCTCTTCAGTTCTAGTTTTCATCCATTATTTCTTGTCTGCTTTTCGTTTAACGTAAATAGGCTACTGTCTACTTTTGTTATGCCTTTCTGTACTTTAAATGTTTCTATTAGTTGTCCTCGCAATCGTCGTGTTTCTAAGCCATACATGTTCGGGCTCTCTAGTCGTCTTCGGTAACCTATTTCCCTGTTGGATGGAATTAACTTTGTGGCTCTTGCTTGTACTCCTTCTAATCTATTTATGTCTTTTCTTAGTGTTGGTGACCAAAACTGTACTGCATATTCAAGATGGTCTAACTATTGATGTGTGGAGCTGCAGCATAGTTTCCTTGTTTCTGTATTTGAACTGCCTCTTTATGTATCCCACCAGTTTCTGTGCCTTCTTTTCTGCTTATTGCACTGTTTTGTGGATTTTAAGTCCTTGGTTATAATGACTCCAAGGTCCTCCTCTTGTTCTACATTTTTGTTATTCCTAAGCAGCATGTAGTTGGCATGAGGGTTGTTTGTTCCTATTTGTAACACTTAACACTTGTCCAAGTTAAAAGGCATTTGCCATTATTTTTGACCACTCTCCTATTTTCTTTAGATCATTTCTTAAACTTTCCACTGCATCTGGGCCTGCTTCATTTACACCTAGTTTGGCGCCATCTGCAAATTTGACTATCCTGCTAGTTAAGCCTACATCAATGTCATTAATGTAAATCAAAATCAAGAGCCCTGGGGAACTCCGCTTGTTACATCTGCCCATCTGATTCTTCACCATTTATGACGACTCTGTGTTTTCTATTAATTAGCTACAGAGAGAGAGAGAGAGAGAGAGAGAGAGAGAGAGAGAGAGAGAGAGAGAGAGAGTGGCGTATTGAATGTAAGTAAGTGCTAATATTAGTTAAATTATTTTGAACTTTTAGTTTTGTTGATTAGTTATCCGAATATTTAACTAAGTTGCCTAATAATAATAATAATAATAATAATAATAATAATAATAATAATAATAATAATTTGGAATGGCGTCACGATGATTATTATTAAGTAAACTAGGTAATTAGGTAAATTAATAACTATATTTATTAATTATTTAAACTAACTATATTTAGTTAAAAATCTATTGCTGTATATTTATATAATTGTAAAATTATTTCAACCTGAAAATTTAAAATAAATGATCAGTAAATAATTAGGTGAATTATTTATTATTTTATTGATAAAATAATTATAATAATTATATTTAAATAAGAATCCATTGTTGTATACTTATATAATTTAAATAGTAATTTAATCTGAAAATAAAACAATGTAATTGTTATCAATAGTTATGAGTAATAATTAAATGACGAATATATCCTAATTATAAATAAGAGAATTAGGATAAACGGCCAATTAAAGTCGGAGAATAATCGAGGAATAATTAGGCCTAGTTACGCACCAGGGGAAATTATTCTCGGCATTATAAATGATAATTAGTTTTTTTGCAAACTTTCTTCCCACAACAGGTGTGAAACATGTTGGTTAAAGGGTATGGGGCGTCACCCCCCCCCCCCAAAGCGTGGGGGGGAGGGGGTTGGGTATTGGGGTTTAAATGGTAGGCTCTCTCTCTCTCTCTCTCTCTCTCTCTCTCTCTCTCTCTCTCTTCATTAATTCAGTCCTCTCTTTCTCTCTCATTCCCTTCTTTGCTGATCCTTCTCTCCTCAATCCTCACCCCATTTTAATTTCACCCTTCCCCCCTCGACGCCTCAAGCGGGTAGGCTTCGTTGGCGGGGGGGGGGGGTGGTAGGCGAGGGAAGTATATACTGAGATCAGATGACAAGGAGGGAATTTTAAAAAAAGAGAGAGAGAGCGAGAGATAATTATTTTCCAAGATACATAAACTGTAAACTATTCCTTTGAATCCTAAAGAGAATATTTGATCAATCTGAGAGAGAGAGAGAGAGAGAGAGAGAGAGAGAGAGAGATTCGATCTGGTACCTGATTCCTGCAATGTGAAGAGACACACATCTGTCTCTCTCTGTCTCTCTGTCGTCCAGTTGTCGCATTAAGCTGGCCTTATGTCAGCACGGGCTCCTGCTTCGAATTGCAGGATGTCCATATGTTGAGAGAGAGAGAGAGAGAGAGAGAGAGAGAGAGAGAGAGAGAGAGAGAGAGAGAGGATGCAATCAACTTAGATATAAAATCATTAAATATTTTTTAAGTCGTAAGGAGAACTTTAGAGAGAGAGAGAGAGAGAGAGAGAGAGAGAGAGAGAGAATGAATACATTACAGATAAAAACTCGACAGCGAGCCGTGTGTGTGTGTGTTTTAAAACTGGCCATTTAAGCCAACTGCATATTCATCTTGTGAGAATGATTAGTTAATGAAGGCATGTAATAGCAACCTTCGCAAACACACGCTAATATCTTTCGTTATATACACAAGTTTGGTACGTGTATAGTGTATATATGTATGTATGTAGTATATAATATATATATATATATATATATATATATATATATATATATATATATATATATATGAATGAGACGGAGAAATATAAATTCTTTGAAATGAACAGCATTGTCAAAAAACAGCATAATTGGACATACCAGTTCTGGATATAATTCTGCTATAATTCACAAAGAAACGCAGTTAAACGGCCTTAAAGAAAAATGCTTTGATTCGATACATCCAGAGGGAAATATTAATGTAATAATTAAAAAAAAGAATAATGTTTGACGACAACAAATCCTCAGTTTCTGTAAATTCTGGAAAATTATTTTCATTCATATTATTCTTCTGGAATCACAAACTTTGAAGAGAAAATAGTTAATAATATATATATATATATATATATATATGTATATATATATATATATATATAATATATATATATATATATATATATATATATATATATATATTCACTTCGTCAGATCATGATGTATCGTTTTATGGGCTTATCAATTTTCTCATGCTCTGAATTCTGTTTTAGAAAATTGAAAATATAATTTTTACTATCACAAACCTTTTCTCAATGTATCGCAAAATTTTTTTGTACCGCAAAAATTTTCTCAAAGTATCGCAAATATTTATATATATCACAAAAGTTTTCCCCACCATATCGCAAACATTTTCATGTATCGCAAACTGTCTTCCCAAAGTATTGCAAATGTTTTCCAATGCTCTGAATCTTTTATTTCCAGAAAATTACAAAAAGTTTTTCTAAATATTGCTAAAATTTCCCCAAAGTATTGCAAATGTTTTCATGTATCACAAAAATTTCCCCAAAGTATCTCAAACGTTTCTATTTATCCACATTATCTCACAAACTTTTTTCCAAAGTGAAGTCGCAAAAACGTTTTCTTTTCAACGTATCGCCAAAAAAAAAAAAACAAAAAAAAAAAAAAAAAAAAAAAAAAACATAAAAAAAAAAAAAAAAAATTTTTTGCCATCAAAAGTATCGCAAAAACGTCAAGTAAATCGCAATCGGTTTTAACCAAAGTATTCTTCAAATGCTTCTATTTATCGCAAACCTTTTTCCAAAGTATCGCAAATGTTTGATCCAAAGTATTGCAAACGTTTTTCCAAAGTATTGCAAACGTTTTTGTGTATCGCAAACATTTCCCCCAAAGTATCGCAAACGTCTTTCCAAAGTATCACAATCGTTTTTGTGTATCGCAAACATTTCCCTGGGTATTGCAACCGTTTTTGTGTATCGCAAACGTCTTTCCAAAGTATCACAACCATTTTTGTGTATCGCAAACGTTTTTCAAAGTATCGCAAACGTTTTTCAAATTATCGCAAACGTTTTCGTGTATCGCAAACGTTTCCCCAAAGTATCGCAAACGTTTTTTTGTGTATCGCAAACGTCTTCTCAAAGTATCGCAAACGTTATACATCCTCTAGGTAAGTGTTGAGCATCCCCTATATAGAGGCACTGAACCTTAATTATAAGATAATCACTGCTGTGATCGGCAACTTAATGTAGTTTACAATGTGTGTTATGGACGGAGAGAGAGAGAGAGGAGAGAGAGAGAGAGAGAGAGAGAGAGAGAGGGGGGGGGGGGGCAGGGGCATCTCATTTATGATTGCCTCGAAAGAGAAAATAGGATGCATATAGAGTAAACAGGAATATGTGAAGAGGAGAGAGAGAGAGAGAGAGAGAGAGAGAGAGAGAGAGAGATATCTCTTGACCTGTGGTGGCTTTGACCCTTATGAGCTATCAGGTGAGTATGAGGGAGTATGTGGTAGTATGAGGTATGAGTCTCCCTCATACCCTGTTGGGGACACTCACTCTCACGCACACACTCTCCTTAATTCATTTACAAACTTGTTTAAGAGGAAAACACGAGTGGCTCTCTCCTCTCTCTCTCTCTCTCTCTCTCTCTCTCTCTCTCTAAGTGTACCTAGTTTTTTTGCTGATTTCATCCGAAAGTTTACCTCTCTCTCTCTCTCTCTCTCTCTCAAGTCGATCTTCAAAGCGAGAGAAAGAGTGTGATACCGACAGGGAGAGAGAGAGAGAGAGAGAGAGAGAGAGAGAGAGAGAGAGAAGATCCAGGAGAACGGATCGATTTGGGAGTGGCCCCGGTGGAGTGGCGAATAGATGAAGAGTAGATTAGGGTGGAGTGGAGAGTAGATGAAGAGAAGATGAAGAGTAGATGATCACCAGCAGGGAAGCCACCGTGGTGGATTTGATGGTGTTGGAACGAGCTCTGAAGGGGGAGTAAGTTACTCCATCAATTTTGAGGATGTTTGACCTTGAGTTTAATATGAGGTTAGGGGTCACTCAAGGAGAGAGAGAGAGAGAGAGAGAGAGAGAGAGAGTCTATCTTTCTCTAAGAGGGTTATTCTCTCAGCTGACTTAGAGAGAGAGAGAGAGAAAGATAGAGATAGATAGAGAGAGAGAGAGAGAGAGAGAGAGAGAGAGGGTTATTCTCTCAGCTGACTTAGAGAGAGAGAGAGAGAGGTAGAGATAGATAGAGAGAGGGAGAGAGAGAGAGAGAGAGAGAGAAAGATAGAGATAGATAGAGAGAGAGAGAGAGAGCTCTAAAAGGATCATTCTCTCAGCTGACTTAGATTTCAGGGTGATGATGTTCTAAGGTGACCTATAGGTTCCAAAGCCATTCCCACAGGTTGCCTACGTTCCAGGGGTCTTTTCCCCGGGTGATTCTTCCAGGTTTAGGAACCTGGAATCATACCCCAGGTGGTCCAAATTCCCTGGAAAAGCTACTGGTGGCTTTATGCCCCCGGGTTAGTAAAACTTTTCCAAACTTTTAGTACAAAGATTTAGACATCCCTAAGGGCTGGCGAAAAGGGAAAAGGGTTCGTGATGAGAGGTTGCTAAGGGTACTTAAGGGTATCTAAGGGGTCCTTCAAGGCTCAAAGGGGCACCCCTGGGCCAAGTTTAAGGGTGGAAGACCGAAATCAGACCCTTTTGTTTCAAGGACACGAATTCTTAGGAACAGAGGGGGGTGGGGGGTGTTTCCCTGCATCCCCTTGGGGAATCCAATTTTAGGGGGAAGGGTCTCTCTCCCCCTCCCCACCCCACCCCCTAAGGGAGAGAAAGACGAAGGGGCATCAGAAGGCGTTCTGGCCTAACGATCAAAACAGCAGACGGCCTCTCTCTCTCTCTCTCTCTCTCTCTCTCTCTCTCTCTCTCTCTCTCTCTCTCTCTTTCTAATGATTCCTAGTCTTTGATCCTTCCTCTTACCTTTTAAAGGATTTGAAACTCTCTCTCTCTCTCTCTCTCTCTCTCTCTCTCTCTCTCTCTCTCTCTGTATATGCTTACTCGTTTGGCTTAGATGGGTTGGTGGAGACTTACAAAGTTTCTATGTCTGTTTGTCTTGAATGAATCAATATCATTCTGTGTAATAGACATTATTATTAGTATTTATTATTATTATTATTATTAATTATTATTATATTATTATTATTATTATTATTATTATCACCGTTTTCTCTCTCTCCCATTTCCCAAACATCTCATTCCCTTCCCCTCTTTTGATATATTCAGTGAAGATATTTCGCAGACTGCTTTTCAACCCCAAGGAGATGCGAAATATTTCAGCCAGGTCCTTATATATGCAGGCGTGTGCAGTAGGGGCTCTTGAATAGAGGGAGAGAGAGAGAGAGAGAGAGGAGAGAGAGAGAGAGAGAGAGAGAGAGAGAGAGGTAAGGGGAAGGTTGTATATGGATAAATGTTTAGAAGACTGAAATACGAATGTGACATGAAAGAGAGAGAGAGAGAGAGAGAGAGAGAGAGAGAGAGAGAGAGAGAGAGAGAGAGAAATGGACGTTACATCTTTGAGAAATGTTATAGAAAAACGTCTAAGAAATACGGATATAATTTGGGAGAGAGAGAGAGAGAGAGAGAGAGAGAGAGAGAGAGAGAGAGGTTGTATATGGATAAATGTTTAGAGGACTGAAGTACGAATGTGACACAAGAGTGAGAGAGAAAGTTACCATTTTGGAGGTAGAGAGAGAGAGAAGAGAAAATAGACGTCACATCTTTGAGAAATGTTATAGGAAAAGTCTGAGAAATACGGGACATAATTTGGAGAGAGAGAGAGAGAGAGAGAGAGAGAGAGAGAGAGAGAGAGAGAGAGAGAGAGAGAACCCAATACACATGCACACTTTTAGCCAAGGTCGAATATAGAATGTCAACCTCTCTCTCTCTCTCTCTCTCTCTCTCTCTCTGGGTGCTTTCTTAGACAGCATATGTGAACCTTCTCAGCAGAAATATACACGAGACCAATCTGCATATATATTGCGTTAAGGAGAGGGTAGGAAATCTCCCCTTCGTTCTAATTTTGGCATTTTCATTCTATATTATTACTATTCTTATTATTATTATCATTATTATTATTATTATTGTCATATATTTAGTGTCTAGTTACTCTGCCTTCATTTTGACAATTATATGTATATGTGCATATATAAATGTATGTATATATATATATATATTTTATCTGAATATCTTTTATATATATATATATATATATATATATATATATATATATATATATATATACACACACCATCCATTTCTCAGGTAGTATCAGATTCTTGTACTTATTTTAAACATATTAAAACTCACTGGCGGTAGGCTGGAAATATTCAAGTGTCTTAGGAAAAACTAAGCCAGGCACTACAACAGTGGAACCACAGGGGGATCAGTGCTGTTTATATATATATATATATATATATATATATATATAATATATATATATATATATATACAGTGACCTCCCAAATCCTGCACTCCGTACTCTCTCCTGCAAAAAGTCGCCAGGAGCAATTCTGCTTCGCCAAACGAATTAGCGCAGCCAGGAGCAGGGTATTAAACAGCGACTGCTGTGTACGTTGTTGCCGCCTCTGTTTCTCCCGTGCCGTCTCTCCCATAAGCCCCTCGTTCAGACGGAGCGGCCGCCTGCTGCTTGCTGCCTTCCTTCCTTCCTTCCCTCCTCCTGTCCTTAATTGCCTATTAGGTGGTGCTGATGTATACGATAGGTAGATTGCGGGGGACGCCGGGATGCGATGCCACCCCGGGAAATTTGCGCCCCTTTGTTTTTAGTGTGGGGTTTCGTGGGGAGCCTCTCGTCGGTCGTCTGTGCATTTGAGTGGGTGATAATGCTAATACTAATGATAAAAATACTTGAGATGCTAGTGGATATGGGTTGCAGTTATGTATGTTTACAATTATAATGATACTGATCACATTATCAGTTGTGACGTTGTTAGGTGACTCTCGTCTGTTCTCTGTACAATTTTGGCAGAGTATAATGATACTGATAATAATACTGTTGATAACTGAATATGGGTTACAGTTGGGCATAATCATAATTACTGTGATAGTAATCACTATCACCATCTTCATAACGCTATCATTAGTCATAAATTCACATTGAGCTCAGAATGGCTGCCTCCAAAATTTATCACATTTCTGATTGTCAACTCAATCTTAGGGTAAAGTTGCGATAGGCCAGTCCCTTACGACGCTCCTGATTGGCTGTTGGTAAGCCCAACTCTCGGTCACTCGAGAGAGTTCACATAGGCAGGAGGTATGTTTCACCTCTCCTGAGGGATACGTCTTTCAAAAGTATCCCTCAGGAGAGGTGAAACCATA
>NC_087223.1:6900303-6905303 GCF_015104395.2 Macrobrachium nipponense
ACACATACGAAAGCGATGCATTTTGATAATTGCACTTCGCGAACAAGCTATATATATGCACGGATAAACAATATGCCGGGTATTCTCTCTCTCTCTCTCTCTCTCTCTCTCTCTCTCTCTCTCTCTCTCTCTCTCTCTCTCTCTCTCTCTCTCTCTCAGGAAAGGGAGGCGTGTGTATGTATATGTAATATGTATATGTTTTTATGTATTTCATTATTGAAAATGTAAATGAAATTTATCCATACATGGATAAATAAGTATGTATGTATATATGTATGTATGTGTATACATACATACATGCATACATACATACATTCACAAACAGACCACAAACCATCAGACATCTACTACCATGCATAGTCAAATTGATCATGAGATTAGTACACAAATGGTACGAAAAATATAGATCTATATGTGTGTGGTGGTAGGGGGGGGGTTGGCCCCCCCGGCCCCCCCTTTTTTATATCGTCCACCAGCCGCGTGTTTTAGCCCGAAAATGGGCTATAAAAGCACCGAACACAAAATGTATTATCCCATCGTTAATTTCGTTGTTGTAGTTCGCTCAAATTTTCTGTTATTATTTAAGGGTTTTGCGTTTTAGGGGGGCGGGGGGCGTGGGGGGTGGATGAGGGGGGGTTCATACCCCTTATTCCCCCCCTCTCTCTCTCCTCTCTCTTACATACTGCTGTCAGTAGGTTGGAACAATGTTGACAATTTTCGGTTATATAGTTTGGCTGCTCATAGTTCGGTTTACTTTGTCGTTATCAATATATGTGGGACTGCGCGATTTCGGAATGGGGGCGGGTTTTTCGGGGAATTAATCATTACATATTATTTTTTTTCTTGCGCGATCTCGGGATTTCCTCTGCGCGATCTTACAGTTTTTTTTGCGCGAATTAGAGGTTTTTCATTTGCGCGATCTTAGAATTTTTCCCGTTTGCGCGATTTGGGAATATAATAGTTTTTTGCGCTTATTTAATTGTTTTAAAATTACCGATTTTTATATAGGAAATTTAAACAAAATAAATAATTTAATATATATACGATGTCTATATATACGTATATGTATATATATCCTATATATATATATACATTTATATAAATATGTACATTTTTATTATTAACAACGATTTCATCTTATAATCTAACTAAATCACAATTATTACTTGTCAGTTTAAAGATTCTGTTTGCGCCTTTATGATGTTTGTGTGTTTGTAAATATTAATTTTTAGAATATTGTTAGAATTTCGAAAATATCATTGCTATATTTCTGATATTTTTGTGTACGTATTTATATAACTTCAAGTTTATTTAAGAATCGATAAGCATAATTATGGGAAATATATTTGCAATAATCATATTCGAATTGAAATATATTTTTGATAATTATAATTATATTGAAATATTTGTAATTATTATATTCGTACTGAAATATATTTATGATAATTATAATCATGAAGAAATATATTTGTAATGATTAAAATCATACATAAATATATTTGTAATAATTATAATTGTACAGAAATATATTTGTAATAATTATAATTATATAGGCATATATTTTAAATTATTGTAATCATACACAAACATATTTATAATAGATATAATCTTTCAGAAATATATTTAAAACAACTATAAATATCCAGAAATATATTTGTAATATGTATAATTATTATTATATAGGTATATATCTTAAATAATTATAATTATATACATATATATTTTTGATAATTATAACTATAATATAGAAGTAATTCGTAACGATTATATTGATAAATATATTTGTAATATTTATATTCATATAGATATTATTTATAATAATGATAAATATACATAAATATATTCATAATTATATTCATATAGATATACATTTAATAAATATAATCTTATAGGAATATATTTATAATAATTAAAAGAATTATATATTATTATACAATGATAAATATAATCTTTAATATTGATAAATTTAATTATTGATAATATATTTCTAATAATTATAATCATATACAAATATATTTTTAATAATAATAATATATAGATATATATGTGTAATGATTATACTTATGTAGAAATATATTTGTAATAATTATATTCTCATAAATATATCTATAATAATGATTAGATATACAGAATAATATTCTTGATATTTATATTCATATAGATATATATTTTATAAATATAATAATTAAAATAATCATATATTATTATACAATGATAAGGATAATAATATAATATTGATATATTTATAATAATTATATTCATACACAAATATATTTGTAATAAGTACGTTTATGCAGAAATATATTTGTAGTAATTATAATAATAAGTGGAATTAAATAATTATAAATATATTTAACTAATTATCATGATTACTTGCTGAATATAAGTAAACATTTACCCAGAATGTTTGTATCTTCACTTCACAAACATTCTCATAAACATTCATTTAGGGGAGGTTACAAACATTAAATCAAAGAAAGAATTAGGTCCTGTTTATTTAAGGTTTGTTTGTTTAATTTCTGTTTGTAAAATTTAATTACAAGTTAATACTTAAGGGAAGGAAGAATTAGGCCTGTTTGTTTACTGTTTGTTTAATGTTTGTTTGTTTAATTTCTGTTTGTAAAATTTAATTACAAGTCAATACTTAAGTGAAGGAAGAATTAGGTCATGTTTGTTTAATATTTGTTTGTTTGTTTATAAACCGTCTCCAGGAATAAGTCATTGTTAATTTAGGTAAAATTTAAATACAAAGAAATATTCAAGGGGAGAAAGAATTAGGTATTGTTTGTTTAATGTTTGTTTGTTTGTTTATAAACAATTTCCAGGAATAAACAAAGTCATTATTTGTTTAGCTAAAATTTAATTGCGAAGGGATATTCAAGGTGAGAAAGAATTTGGTAATGTTTGTTTAATGTTTGTTTGTTTGTTTATAAACCGTCTCCAGGAATAAACAAAGTAATTATGTAGGTAAAATATAATTACGAGGAAATAAACAGGGGGAGAAAAAGTTAGGTATTGTGTGTTTAATGTTCGTTTGTTTGTAAATCGTCTTCAGGAATAAACAAAGTCATTGTTTATTTAGGTAAAATTTAATTACGAGGGGATATTCAAGGTGAGAAAGAATTAGGTAATGTTTGTTTAATGTTTGTTTATTTTCTTATAAACCATCTCCAGGAATAAACAAAGTCATTCTTTGTTTAGGTAAAATTTTCATGAGGGAAGAAATCATTCAGCGAAAAAATTCGACCTTCTTTGTTATTGTTTGTTTAATAATTGTTTGTTTGTTTGTGTGTGAACTTACTCCGGGAATAAACCAAGTAGTATATTTGATTAAATCTGATATGTATCTTGAGTACTAAACAATTTAAATAGTCGTATATCTCTATTTAATTTACATTTTATTGTATTTGTTTATTTCAGGAATAAACAAAGCCAGTGTTTATTTATTCAAATTTGATTCATCTCCAGGAGCAAGAAAAATTACTTATTTGTATTTATAATTTAATCTATTTTTGCTCTCATACAGAAACATCTTATGGTCTGTTAGAATTATAATGATTGAGCTGACGGGTATTTGTAAGGTTAATCTGAAGAAGGGAAAAGTTCCTTCCATTAAATAGAATTGAGAGTAATAGTGGTTACACTGCAAGATATATGGCGGCATAATACTGCTTGGTATTACAGGAAATGTATATATTGTCATATTGTAATTGGAGATTTAAGACAAATAAGAGAAAGTAAGGCGTATAGTAAAGTTTATAGACAGGAAAGTGCCTGGTTCGGTGTGAAAGTTGGACTGACGTTTCTTTGTGTCATATATAGTTCTGTTTATAGATGGAGAAAGTATAATATATATATATATATATATATATATATATATATATATATATATATATATATATACATATATATACATATATATATATATATATATATATATATATATATATATATATATATATATATATATATATATATATATATATATATATATATATATATATATATATATATATTATATAAATATACATTAAAACTAATTCTCGACCATAATGGAACATTGTATCATATACGAATGAAGAGTAGATGTGTGTTTACGTGTGTGTGTATGAGAGAGAGAGAGAGAGAGAGAGAGAGAGAGAGAGAGAAGCCGCTACATTTCGAGGCATTTCAGGTCCACATTTTCCGCTGAATGTATTTACGCTAAACTGCAAATTCGGACGTTAATCAATGATTTTGCAATTTATATGTATATACAAAACAACAAATGGAGTGAGGGAGGGAGAGTGAGAGTAAGGGAGGGAGGGAAGTCTCACAGAGGGAGAAAGGATTTTTGCAATACGTTTGTTCTGTGTTTTGTTAAATATGATTCTTAATTAATGATTTTGCTGTTTTGTGTTTGTATATATAAATGATGAGAGAGAGAGAGAGAGAGAGAGAGAGAGAGAGAGAGAGAATGTGTTTGTGTGTCTGTTTAATCAATGATTTTGCAGATTGTATTTGTATACAAATGACAAATTGAGACAGACAGTGAGAGAGAGAGAGAGAGAGAGAGAGAGAGAGAGAGAGAGAGAGAGAGAGCGTATGTATGTAATGTATATATATTTGTGTGTGTAGTATTGGGACCAGGTGAAAAGGGGAGGGGGAGGTGAGGGCTGACGCCCCCCAGTGCCACGCTAGCAGAAGCAGCAGCAGCAGCAGCAGTAGCGAGAGAGAGAGAGAGAGAGAGAGAGAGAGAGAGAGAGCGTTCGGCACAAAACACTCTAATTGGTTGTTGTCAGCGGCTAGGGGGAGCTGGATCCAGGAGGGGGGCGGGGCCTATGGGGGTGGGGGTGGTTGTGGCCGATGGTGGGGGAGGGGCTTAGGGGGGAGCCTGGCCAATGGGGGAGGGGCGGGGATATACTCGGCCACCCGATTGGTCCGCTAATTCGATTACTTCATCCATTTAGAACCTGACCTCGGTACCGCGAATCACACAACCCCCCCGATGGCATCATCAT
>NC_087223.1:6912803-6922803 GCF_015104395.2 Macrobrachium nipponense
GTATGAATAAACCAGAAAATGATATGATTAGTAGTTTGTAATAACATGTGAGTTTATCGTGTGTTTTGATGTACTGCGAGAATGCAAAATGGGATCTTTAAATGTTCGCTGTGAGTTTTTATTGCAAAATACTCGTGGTATAGTATAGGAGTGAATATTTATGTGTGAGTATTAGACGACGAACGAAAACGCTCTTGGAGACAATTATAAGAGCGAGTATTTTTTGGTGAGTTTTTAATAAAAAAAAATTCTCTTGGAAACAATATTGTGTTTTAAATACTCACAAATACTGATAAGTGTAGGTATTTACAATGGCGTATTTAAGAGGAGATTCATGGAAGGCGATTATAAGTTTGAGTATTTATCTGTGAGTTTTGAATAATAAAAAACACACGCTGGATAAATAACGAGTTTTAAATACTCACTAATAAAGATAATTGCGTATATACCAAAAATAAATACTCGTGGGTAGATTACAACTGCGGACTGCCAGTTATTTACAGTTGACTATATAACAGAACACTCGCTATAGATTATAGTAAGTATTTCTGAGTGGGTTTTGAACGACGAGTTTTCAATACTCGCCAAGACAGGTAATATCCCCTTCCGTATTCTTCTTCTTCTTGTGTCTGACTTATCATCCTGCAACTTTAATCTCTCTCTCTCTCTCTCTCTCTCTCTCTCTCTCTCTCTCTATCTCTCTCTCTCTCTCTCTCTCTTCATTGTCTCATGCCCGTCTTTTTATCACAGTTGGTTTCTGCAACTTGATTTTTATTCTCTCTCTCTCTCTCTCTCTCTCTCTCTCTCTCTCTCTTGTCATATATAATCTTCACACAAACACACACACACATAGAGAGAGAGAGAGAGAGAGACATAAGGGGCTCTGCGCCCCCCCCCTAAAAAAATACATTATAAAAAAGAAAAAAGACTTAGATTCCCCCAAAGGGGAAAGGAGGTCTGTAGTTAGGGGGGGGGCGCCGCCCCATCTCCTTAGACTAAGGGGGGCAAGGGAGGGGGTATCCGCCCCCCTCTAAGGGGTCCAGGGTGGGTTAGACGTTGTCTGATAATCAAAATGGCCGGCCAACAACTTTCGCTTTGATGTTGGAAGGCAGGATGAGGTAGATAGGATGGGAAGAAGGATGAAGGACTTGGGGTGATAATTATAGAATAATTTACAGTATAGGATTTAGGATGCTATACATTAGGATAATTAGGAAAGTAGGATTAGATCTGAGATTTGATAGGATGGGGATAAGGGTTGTAGTGTTGAAGGATGAAGGAATTAGGATGATAATTATACAGTAACTGACAGGATAGGATGCAGGATGCTATAGATAGGATGGGGATAAAGGTTGTAGTATTGCAGGATGAAAGAATTAGGATGACCATCGTACAATAATTCACAGGATAGGATATAGGATGCTATACATTAGTATAAGTAGGAAAGTGGGTTTAGTTTGAGTGTTAATAGGATTGAGGTAAGGGTTGTAGGATGAAGGAATTAGGATGATGATTATGTAATAATGGACAGGATAGGATGTAGGATGCTGTACATTAGGATAAGTAGGATTACGAGTGGGGCGTTCACAGGACGGGACGATCCCCAAACGGAGCGTCTCAAATCTTCAATCTTACCTTCGCCGGTACTCGAAACCGCCAGTATTTCCCAGGACCCAAAGGGAGCCCAAAAGAACCCGAAAGGACCCAGCAAGCAAGACAGGGACCCCTAATCATCATAATCATTATAATCATCATAATCACGATGATTAGCATTCAGCAACACCTCGCTAATTGGCCCTAAACGAGATTAAGTCGTATCACAACACGGCCCTGGGCTTACCTGCTTCCGACCTAATCAGGTTTTTTTTTCTGGGGGGGTGGGGGCTCATCCCCCTACCCCTAGGCACCCCTGGGCTCTTCGGCAACCCCTTACCCCCCTTTTGATTTCAATATTGATTTAATTTGGGACGTCGCCCAATTATTAATTAATAAAATCACACACGACAAGCTTGATTACCGAGTGGAGGTGGTAGGATCATTATCATATATTAGGAAAGGGTTTGGGGGTTTGGGGGGAGGGGCCACTTGCCTGGTGATGTCACACTGGTAGGCATAGAGACCCTTGTTTTTTTTTCCCCCGTTTTGAATCTCATTCATTTTAAAATGTCTTAATTGTGTTTTGAGTTCAGATTTGGGGGTCGCTTTGTGTTTGCTCTTCATCTTTTCTCGTTTATTAATTTTAATTTAAAAATGTTTTGGGTTTGTTTAAATTTATTTTTTAGAACTTGATCTTAAAATAGTCTTGATATCATCATCTAAAAAATTATTTTTGTTTTTATATTCTTTGTCTTCTCAACATTAAAATTTCATTTCGATATATTTTCAAAATCAATTTCAAATTTGTCTGAATTGTTCATTTCGTCTTTAATTGAATTTTTGTTTTTATTTTATTAAATTGTCTTAGTTTCTTTACGATAATATTTGATAATGATTTAAATAGGCGATTATTTATAATGACTAAGTATTTAATCATTCTTCAACCACGTGACTGATATCCCAGAAAATTTTATTTACAGTCATTGTAAATTTTTAATCTGCACATTTTTAATCATTTGTTTGACCAAAAAACAGGACAGTTTTAATTAGTGCTGATTAGAGGATTATTGATAATCATTATATCCTTTCCAGTCATTATAATTTGTGTAATGATTGATTTAATCATTATAATAATTTATTAGTGATATTATAATCTTGACTAACTTCATGACTATTTAGTTATTTTTAATCATTATATTTGTTCCAGTCATTATAATGTATATAATAATTACTATAATATTTATATTAGTAATATAATCTTGACTAATTTAATGATCAATTGATTATTTATAACCATTATATCCTCTCTAGTCATGATAATTTGTATAATGATGACTAATATGGTCGTTATAATAATTCTGTCAGTAATATAATCTTGAATAACTCACTGATTGTTTCATTACTTATAATAATTATAACCTTTCTAGTCATGATACTTTGTATAATGATTAATATTATTATTATTGTAAATTTGTTACTAACATCCTGATTATCATTATATCAGAATGATCAATTCATTGTAAACAACTTTGTTAATGATTATGGCCATTATTATATCTATCAGAATCACAACTCTCATTGTAATCACAAATCTCAGACTCACAATCACTTATATGATTCATTATAATTTCCAATATAATCATCATTTCCATTATAGTATGAC
The DNA here is from genome assembly GCF_015104395.2 of Macrobrachium nipponense. NCBI lineage: Eukaryota > Metazoa > Arthropoda > Malacostraca > Decapoda > Palaemonidae > Macrobrachium > Macrobrachium nipponense. The sequence continues at coordinate 6,916,063 of NC_087223.1, forward strand.
TGTCATGATAAATCATTATATCATTAATCACTCATTATATTCACCATTTCTTTCACAATCACAGCCAATCACAACCAGTTCCATAATGACCTCGTGGGTCATCAGTATAATCACCATTTTAATTGTAAGATAATCGTCATGATTAGTCAGTATATCATTGTAAGCACTCATTATAGTCGACATTTCATTCACAATCACTATTCCTGAGCTCACGCTGCGCAAACTTTGGCACAATCACAACCTTGCACGAGTCACAATCAGTCACAATCGCGACTGGTTATTGATTAACTGCTTCCAATCACAATCGTTGACGTCGAATTTCACTGATCAATAACATAATTTTGTAATCATGTAAATCACAGCAAATGTAATTACCTCACCTAATCCCCAGATTACCTCACCCAATCCCCAAATACCATCCTCTAATCCCTACAAACACTACAATCACCAAATTTCATCACCTAATCCCCTACACTAATCCCATCCAATCCGCAAATAACATACTCTAATCCCTAATTCCCAAACCTAAGCTAATCCCCAAATCCCAGCCACTAATCTCCACATCCACTCTAATCACCAAATTTCATAACCTAATCCCCAAATCCCTAATCCCCCAATCCCTTCCAATCCAGAAATAACCTCCCCTAATCACTCATTCCCGAACCTACACAAATCCCCAGATCCGCTCCTCTAATCCAAATCAATCCCCAAATCACTTCCAGTAATAAAAAAATTAATCTCTCATCCAATCCCCTAATCCATAAATCCCTTCCAACCCCCAACCCCCAATCGCGAAACAATCGCCCATCGACTTATTTCAATTCCTATCGAATCACTCAAACATCATTATAGTCGCCATTTACATCAATGGCAACATCAACAGTTGCCAGTTTGCAATTTAATCACGGGCGAATCGCCCCCCTCCTCTGGCCCCCCATTCCCCCCTCCCTCCCCCCCCCCCCCCCCCCCCCGTAAAAAAAAATAATAAATAAAAGCCGTCATCGGTAACTTTTCCCAAACATAAAATGTCCCTGAACATCAGTAATAAATGTTCCCAATATTACATATTTTTGCTGATAGGGGTGGGTTGGGGTGGGGGTGGGGGGGTTTGTTTCTAGGGGGCGTTGCCCCCTGCATCCCAGAGGGGGTAGGGGGCAGATTGCCCCCTTAGCGGGTTGATGGTGGTGGTGTATAGAGAGACCCCCTAGGGGGCGACAATGGTTCTGTATACTAGTTGGGAGGAACTTAGCGGGCGATAGAGGTACATAGCGGATGGGGGGCTACGCCCCCTTCATATTTCAAGGGGGCGCCCCCCCCTGCAGTCAGCCAACAGATTGTGCCAGCGTTGTCAGGGCAAAAAGGGGGGGGGGGAAAGGGGGGGGGGAAGGGGGTGGGGTAGCCGGGAGGAGAGAGAGAGAGAATTGTTCGCTCTAAATGCGATCTCTAATTGCCTTAACTTCAATAAAATGCCGCGTCAAAAAAAAAAAATAATAATAAAAAAAAAGAATGTATATATCGAATGCACACATGGAGAATTTCAGCTCATCACACTGTAAATAAAACATGATATATTTTGAATTAACAAAATGTATGTAAATTCGAAATCTAAAAATGATTACTCTCCAAACAGGATGCATTTTTATGGCCGTCATTGGCTAGGCTTGGCTTGGCTGGCCGGGATGAGTAGGGGTCCTCCAGGTCGGGTGGGAAAGACTCCCTCTCTCCTACCCTCCCTCTCTGCTTGCCTGCCTGGCTATACTATTCCCCCATTGCCTTTTGCAAAGCTCTCTCTCTCTCTCTCTCTCTCTCTCTCTCTCTCTCTCTCTCTCTCTCTCTCTCTCTCTCTCTTTTATCTGTTATTTACAAATAAGTATCTTCTTTTTGAATATATTTATCAGAGTATAATAATAATAATAATAATAATAATAATAATAATAATAATAATAATAATAATAACAATAATAATATTATTATTATTATTATTATTATTATTATTATTATCATCATTTATCTCCTTATGCCTAGAATATTCATGGAGATATATTTCCTATAAAAACATCGTATAAACAGTCGAGATTATGATATGTATTTAATTACAATAATCTGATTAAGATTTAACACCTAATTAAACGACATTTTTTTGTTTAATTTATGAGAAAAATTTCTCCATAAATTTGTCCAGTTTATTGATATATTTTGGTAAATTGTTTATTGCTTAGGAGGGACATTGACGTGGATAAATAATTTTATATCTTTTTCAATTATTTTCATAATTCATTTTTAATTCTTTTGAAGATGTTTCAAAATGTACATTAAATTTATTGATAAATTTTGATATGTTATGTATTATCTATGGAAAAATGTGACTTATAAATGGTTTTATATGTATATTTAAAAATTTCATTTTTACATTATTTAATTTAATGTTTATCGATTTTTATTAAATTTTAAAAAAAATATCTCACATTTATAAATTATCAACAATGGCTTACTATTAATTATAATAATTTTAACATTAACTAATTCTAAATCTGAAAATTGTCGTTTGTTAAATTTGTGTACCAATAAATTTAATGAAAAAAATTTATGAATGTTATAATTTAATTCTAAGAATTATTCTTTGTATGTAAAATTTTATATATAATTTTTATGATTATAGTCATTTCTTTATAACTTCATACATAAGATATGAATGTCATAAGTAATTACTATTTGGTGAAATAATTGGCATAATTGTTTATATACTTCAATTGATATGCTCGTCGATTTGAACGAAAGCTGTCAAGTGGTGTTAAAATGAAGTTGTATGATAATTCAGCATTCCATGAATATGATTTAACAATTATATCTCAGATTAAAGAATAATTAACACAACCCAAAAGATTATCTGTGATGATCATAACTCAAAAATAATTAATGTGAACGTTCCATCAAGACACTCCAACAAGAATGTCAAAGCTCAGAGAACGATTATCACATCCCCAAAATAATTATCATAACCCAAAGATTATCTATGAGAATTATCGTAACTCAAACAACCACACCTTAGCAAGATTCCCAAACTTAAACACCAATTATCCCACTCCACAAATGATCAACAAATCACAACCCCCAAAAATGAATTATCCCTGATAATCCCCCACAACCCAGATAATCCCGATTATCACCCTCCTTACCGCCGCCCCCCTGCCCCACCATGACGCCCTGACAATGCTTATTGATCGTGTATTTTTGCTGTATTTCCGAATATTTTGTCGAGGGCGTAATCGAATGAGTCCATATAATCATGGCTGGATTGTATTTATGATTTTGGGAACCTCCCAAAATGACATGTGGAATTATTCACCCTCTTTTTTGGGGGGCAGGGGGGAGGGGCAGTGATTCCCCCCCGCCCCCTCCATTCAACCACCCCTTCACTCCTATGTACTCTGTTGTTTCATGTCAGCTTTAAAAGGCCTGTGTTTGTGATGTGTTTATGTGTGTGTGTGTTTTTTTTTGGCAATGAGAGTTTGTTGTTGGTTTATTTTTAGCTGTTTGTGAGTTTCTGGCAAGGTGGAGGAAGTGATGCTTGTGAGTGTTTGTGAAGAGTTTCGTTGTTTCATGTCGGCTTTAAAGGGCCTGTGTTTGTAATGTGTTTTTTTAGCTGTTTGTGAGTTTCTGGCAAGGTGGAGGAAGTGAGGTTTGTGAAGGGCTGTTTGTGAGGGTTTGTGAAGAGTTTTGTGGTTTCATGTCAGCTTTGAAAGCCCTCTCTGTTTGTGTGGCGTTTGTGACTTCTTTCTCCAATGGGTGTTAACTGTTTTTAGATTTTCGTCGGTATTGGGTTGTGGTTTGTGTTGGCTGTTTGTGTTGTCGTGTTTGTTGTCCCATGGTAGCTTTGAAAGCCTTTTCTGTTTGTGACTTTTTTTGCAAAGTTGTGTTAACTGTTTGTGAGTCGTGTTTGTTGTCCCATGTCAGCTTTCTAAGCCTTCTTTTTTTGTGAAGTTTAAATGGCCAGTGATTGTGAGGTTTCAATGGCCTGTTTGTGAGGTTTAAATGGCCTGTGTTTGTGAGGTTTAAATGGCCTGTGTTTGTAAGGTTTAAATGGCCGGTGTTTATGAGGTTTAAATGGCTTGTGTTTGTGAGGTTTAAATGGCTTGTGTTTGTGAGGTTTCAATGGCCGGTGTTTGTGAGGTTTAAATGGCTGGTGTTTGTGAGGTTTAAATGGCTTGTGTTTGTTAGGTTTAAATGGCTTGTGTTTTTGAGGTTTCAATGGCCTGTTTGTGAGGTTTAAATGGCCGGTGCTTGTGAGGTTTAAATGGCTGGTGTTTGTGAGGTTTAAATGGCCTGTGTTCTTGAGGTTTAACTGGCTTGTGTTGGTGAGGTTTAAATGGCTTGTGTTTGCGAGGTTTCAATGACCTGTTTGTGAGGTTTAAATGGCCTGTGTTTGTGAGGTTTATTTGTCAAGGGGACGGTGTATAGTTTGTGGTGGTGGATTAAATGTAGAGGCCGACGGAAAGGGCTTTTTAGCACAGGGGAGAGACAAGAGAGTTCCGGAGCCTATTAGCAGTTAGGGAAAGTCAGTATTCAAGATAGCATTAAGATAGATAAAATAAAGAATGAATGATGAAAGAGAGAATAAAGATAAAGATAGAGAATCAATTCACGATGACTAAAAGAGAGAGAAAATATAGATAAACTAGAGGATAAAGATAAGGAAAGAAGGTAGAGAGAGAAAATAATAATAAAAAATATATAGCACGATGCTGGTTTAGGGGATAGAGAGAGTCTCTCTCTCTCTCTCTCTCTCTCTCTCTCTCTCTCTCTCCATTACTACCATCTATAGACGTCTCCCTAGGGAGGGTCTCCCCCCCCCTCTCTCGCCTCTCTCTCTCTCTCTCTCTCTCTCTCTCTCGCCTCCTCCGCCTCTGAGTTGAGGCGAAGATGGAAGAAGGGGGAAAATGAATGATTGAAGGGGATAAGTAATAAGGGACTGAACCAGGTGGAAGAAGGGAGAAGGAGTGATAAAGTTCGAGGCGTAGGAGAAATCAGAATCTCTCTCTCTCTCTCTCTCTCTCTCTCTCTCTCTCTCTCTCTCTCTCTCTCACGGAAGCAGAGAAGGAACTGGGAGAGAAAGGATATCAACAGGAAGTCTGCAAGTGTCCAAAAACTTGTGGTGTTGGGAGGAAATGAGAGGTTTTCCACCCATTATTATTTTTTGTGACTTTTTTTTATTTTTGTCGCAGTTCTTTCGAGTTTTGCTGTCTATTTTTAACTTTTTCTCTGAGGGACTTTTATTATAGGGTGGGGGGGAGGGGGTTGGGGGGAGGGAGGGAGGGGGCGACTTATAAGTGGAGTGGAGGAGGGAGCGACCGGGGGCCCCCCTGCGAAAAAGTAACCTATATGGGGGATTATTTGTGAGTTTTCAGTTTTCATTTTTTTTCTTGGTCGATTTTTATCTTTTTCTCTTAGGGACTTTTCTCATTATAAGGGGGGATGGGGTTGGGAAAATGGGAGGAAGGGCGACGCCCCTGCCAACAAAAAAGTAACCTATTATTATTATTTGTGAGTTTTCAGTTTTCCGTTTTTTTCTTGGTCGATTTTTAACTTTTTCTCTTAGGGACTTTTATTATTATAGGGGGGAGGGGTTTGGAGGGAGGGGGCGACGCCCCCTGCAAAAAAGTAACCTATTATTATTATTATTTGTGAGTTTTTCAGTTTTAAAAGTTTTTTTTGTCCATCTTTAACTATTTTTAGGAACTTTTATAGACATGAGCGGGGCTAGGAGGGAGGGGGCTATGCCCCCATCAAAATGTGCCCTATTATTATTATTTGTGAGTTTTCAGTTTTAAAAGTTTTTTTATCTATTTGTAGCTTTTTCTCTGAGGAACAAATATATAGGATGTGGAGTGTAGGGACTGGAAGGGGTCGGCGCCCCCTGCAAAAAAATGAAAAAAAGTAAATGGAGAAAGTAATGTTTGTCGTATTGATGGTGAAAGAACATTTTTTCTTGTTTTTTGAGTCATTGAAAAATTTTTATTCAAAAAGATTTTTTTTCGATGTTAAATTTGTGTTGAATTTGTTAAATTGCAGATTGCAGTGGGTTAAATATTGTGTTTGAGCTATGTTAAAAACCACTTTGGGTTTGGTTAAATTGTTTAAATTATACTAAGGTTCAGCTGAGTATTGTGTTAAATTTTATGTTAAAAAGAATTTATTTTATGCTAAATTATTAAAAAAAATTCTAAAAATAATTTGGTTTAGGTTAAATAGTCAACTATTGCGTTAAATTTATGCTAAAGCAGTGTGATCAATGCTAAATTATTTAACATACATTGAATTCCCGTCAACTATTGTGTTAAATTTATGTTAAAGATATTTGGTTAATGTTAAATTGTTTAAAGAAACTTCCAGGTAACTGTTAGATTTGTGTTATGATAAAATATATTATTATTCATGTATTATCAAATTTACTCAACAGAGTGACGTCCCGATTATTATAAACCCTGAGGAAGGTATACAGGCACGCAACCTCACGCCCAAAAACACACAACAAACCCAAAACATTTGTATAAACCGAGAATGACTGAAAATGGCCCCCCCTAAAAAAAGCTGTCCAAAAACAATAACTTTGTCTAGGGTATATCGTGTGGCTTGATCAGGAAAGCGGTACATAGTGTTTAACTAAGCTTGACTCGGACCTGGAGAGAGAGAGAGAAGAGAGAGAGAGAGAGAGAGAGAGAAGAGAGAGAGAGAGGGGGGGGG
>NC_087223.1:6930303-7015303 GCF_015104395.2 Macrobrachium nipponense
AATCAAAACTATAAATATTCTCTATACACCAATGCCTCCCCAACCCTTTGTCTTTGGCCCATCCTACCCCCCCTGTGGGACGCCCCTGGGGTCACCCCTTGCCCAAGAAAGAGTAAGAATAAGCACCAGACGGCATAACAAAGAGGGCCTCCCTCCCTCTTACCCCGGCCTGGGGGGACACCGCCCCCAGAAAAATAAAAGAAACTTGGAAGAAATTGGCGATGATATCTGAGCGCGCTTGTGCGCTCAATAGACACCAACCACCTTTTCCTTTCGTTGCTCAGGCTGGTGCCAAGTGGAAGGAGAACGCTTACATGGAATTTGAATGAGGTCTGGAGTAGGGGTTGGAGTGAGTGGTGGAGGTTACTCCGTGTTACTCCATTCTGCTTACTCCAATCTGCTACTCCAGTCTTCCTCTCCAATACTCCTTGCTCCAACTTTCGTTTCGTCAGGTTTTCTTGGCATTGGAGCTTGAAGTGATTGGGGGAGTCTTGCAACTACGTTCTGGAGTGACACCAGCAGTTGGGCAAATAAAGTACAAATTGTCTTATTTTTGCCCAGTGGTTGGGCTAATTTAATATATGTTATCAGTATTATCAGCCCAACGGTTCGGGTACTATTGTACGTGTATATTAGAAGTTGTATTTGCTCAACGGTTGGGCTAATACCGTACGTATCATCAGTTCCATTTGCTTAAAAGTTGGGCTAATACCACATTATCAATTATATTTGCCCAATAGTTAGGCTGAAATATCTTTCGTCGATGGGTCTAAATTGTCACTTGTTTTGACAAGCCTAAAATACCCTCAGTAGACGAGTTCTAAGTAAATCTTTGGTCGATGAGCCTAAAATATATCTTTCTTAAGTCACAGAGCCTAAAGTGTTTATTGTTTCAGCCAGCCTAAAATGTTATCTGTTTCGACGAGCCTGAAATGTTATTAGTTTCAACGAACCTAAAATATATCTTTGGTAGATGAACCTAAATATTAGTTGTTTGGACGAGCCTAAACCATATCTTTGGTCGAAGAGCCTAAAATATTATTGGTTTGGACGAGCCTAAACCATATCTATGGTCGACGAGCCTAAACCATATCTTTGGTCGACGAGCCTGAAATATTATTTGTTTAGACGAGCTTAAACCATATCTTTGGTCGAAAAACATAAATATTATTTGTTTGGACGAGCCTAAACCATATCTTTGATTGACGAGCCTAAAATGTTATTTGCTTAGATGAGCCTAAGCCATATCTTTGTTCGACGAGCCTGAATTATTATTTGTTTAGACGAGCTTAAACCATATCTTTGGTCAATGGGCCTAAAATGTTATTTGTTTGGACGAGCCTAAACTATATCCTTGGTCGACGAGCCTAAAATATTATTTGTCTGGACGAACCCAAAATCTATCTTTCTTTAGCTAGTCGACGAGTCTAAAATATTTTTGTTTCGACTACCCGACGGAAAGAATATAAATACATATATATTTTCCCCGCTGCGCCGCTGTTGAGGTAATCAATCAAGTGTATTACTTTTGTCGCTGCCAAGCGGATCATTTTGTGTCGCTTTTAATGGGTTAATTCTTTCTAATCAATGGGTAATAGAATTGAGTGGAAAAATACGTATATAGACTTTTTTTTCTAATTTGGCTTTTACTCGTGAAAGGAAAAGTTTTTTTTTTTGCTATGGAATAAAATGTAATGACATTTCGGTCGTACTTTCTGTCACACCTTGTGGGTTCTCTCTCTCTCTCCCTCTCTCTCTCTCTCTCTCTCTCTCTCTCTCTCTCTCTCATGAACGAGAAAAAATTATCTCTGTATATATAGTATATATATATATATATATATATATGTATATATATATATATATATATATATATATTATATATATAAATATATGTATGTGTACTATAATTGAATCACGAAAATTTCGGAACATGATGAATATATGGAATATAAAGGCAAAATCCCCCCCCCCCCCCCCCCTAAAACGAAAAGGGAAAACACAATGGAGTACCGCTGCAAGGCCTTTCGACTTTCGTTCTTTACTAAGCAGGCTGATTATATATATATATATATATATATATATATATATATATATATTATATATATATATATATTATAAAGAAAAATATGCACCAGGAATCCAACACACCTGGAGAATGATTTAGACCTACCCAAAACAGGGGTACAATTCAAGAGATTTACGAAAGGTTAAGTCCAACTGTGCAGAGATTATACAGGGCGGTGACTGACCACACAAAAACATTTTATAAAATACAATTCAATAGATCTCATTTTGGTAAACAATAAAAAGTTTTTTTTGCACAGTGAACATTTTCACAAAAAAATGTATTCAACATACAGATGCAAAGGGAATATCTATAAGGTAATGAATTTGTAATCAAGTCAGTGATTTTGTCTTTGAGGTCATTCTTAAACATTTGACTCATACAAGGGTCCAGATAATTCAAGCCAGAGCTGAGGTTAAAATTCCAATTGAAAGTATAAGTTGTATAATGGCGGATTCTAAAAGACTTAGTGAAAAGACCATTTTTGATCTAGTGATCACTGAACTGCCGGCCCAATTTATCCTGTGGGAGTTTTCACTTAAATGAATACATATTGCATTGAATGTTTACCCAATTTTGACAGAATACTTATGCTGTTTAATTCTTACTTCTAAATCCTTGCTAGATTGACCGATATAAAAAGAGGAGCAGTGCAAACATGGAATTTTATATATTATGCTATTGCTTTCCTTTAGAGCCATTTTTTATTAACATTCCTTTTAGTGTTATTATAGGAAAAACAAGGTTGATTTTCAAAGATTCTAACAATGACTTTATGGTTTCAAAACCGCTAGAATAAGGCAAGCTACGAATGTTCTCAGAAGTTTCTTTCACTATAAAACTTTTCGTGGGTTTTATTATAGCAAATATCTAATGTATGCGAAGGATAACATAAATCTGTCTCTATTTTTCTTATGTATTCGATTTCTTGATCCAAATATTGGGGACTGACAATGCACAATGCTCATAAAAACGTAGAAGAAAAAATTGATGTTTTTATGTTAAGATGGTGGCCTGAACACAAATGTACATACGTTAAGCTATTGGTTGGTTTCTTATAAATACTGAATTTACATTGAAATGGTTCTTTATGTATCAAAACATCTAAGAAAGGGAGGCAATTGTCTTTTGCCAATTCTGAAGTAAACTTAATCGATGGTACCTGGTTATTTTATTTAGAGAGTAAATCATTTACATCAATACCAGCTGGCGAAACAGCTAAAATATCATCAACATATCCATACCACTTTAAAGGAATATAAATGATATTAGGTAAATAGCGTTTTCCAAAGAATTCCATGCGCAAGTTTGAGAGGAGTGGTGATAGAGGGTTGCCCATTCCATTACCAAATATTTGTTGATAAAATTCACCACTAAATATAAACTTACAATCACAAATGCACAACTTAGTGAATGAAATAATATGACTTACAGGTAGAGGTAATTCATGCTGAGTGAGTTCATTACTAAGATATTCTTAAATGGAGTCTATAGGGACTTGAGCAAAAAGAGATCACACACCAAAACTAACGAATCTATCAGTGGGGCACAAAAGTGATTTTGTTTTATTTATCAACTAAACTTCGACAATTATATATATGTGTGGTCGGTCACCTCCCCATGCAATCCTTTAATTGTCTTCCCCCTGCTTCTGAGTAGTTGGGTATGATCTTTTGTAAACCTCTTAAAGTTGTATAGTACCCCTGTTTTGGGCAGGTCTGTTAATTCTTCAGGTGTGTTGGATTCTAGTACATATTTTCGTTTATAATCCCTGTCTGTCATTCATACGAGCTTACTCTTTGTAAAACTTAGTTTCATATTTATATCAGTCTGCCTAGTGAAGGACGAAAGTCGAAGGGCCATTGTTTCCCTTTTCATCTCATATATATAATATATATACACACACAAACCACACACACACACACACACACACACATATATATATATATATATATATATATATATATATATATATACATATATTCTGTATTTCTGGTTTTATTCTGTTTTATTCTTAATTTATAAAAGGTTTTAATCTTGGGTGTTGGTAAACATTGCGTGTATCGTTTTACTTATAACGCAATTGATGTGTTATTGTTTTCAGCCTGGAAAATGTATCGTCGATACTAAAACGCGGCGCTAATAAATGGATGAAAGACAGAGATCGTATCCCTACTCCCAATATGTTTATTCCTTGAGTAATTGCTCTTGTCTTCATACTTATATATATAGAATAATATTTATATATATATATATATATATTATAATATATATATATGTATATATATATATTAGATATTCTATAATATATATATATTATTATATACATACAAGTTAACATAATAAAAGGAGCCCATAAAATCGCCAAAATATAGAGATAATAATATATTTCATAGACTGCTGTCTCCCTCTTCAGGTTGATGAATGAGAAAGTTGCGAGAAAAGGTGGAATATTATACCAAGAGTCCATCCACAGGTAAACAGTTTAGGTCACTCCTACTGATAATCTTCCTTTGTTATCCTTCTTAAGCGTTGGTTGAATGAAAACTTTGTCAATGACATCTGTATCCCATGCGCCCTTTGAGATGTTCATTACCTGTCTGTTTAATCAAGGCCGATTCCATCATTTGACTCTTGTACCATCAGTTGCTGCTATAAATACACCGTGACAAAAGTCACCGTTTTATTCTATGGTTAATGTTCATTATTTATTGGTTTGAAGAAATAGCTGAGTTCTGTTTTACCATAAACCCTAACTGACTGACCGTTTATGTTATATTACTCTCTGGGAAGGTGATTTCCCTGTATTTTGTCTCTATATTTTGGCGTTTTTATGGGCTCCTTTTATTCTTTTGTTAAAGAACCATTTTGGAACCATTTTTCATATATAATATATAACAAATAATATATAGATATATATATATATATATATATATATATATATATATTTATATATTATATATCTACATATATATATATATATATGAGAACGAACTTGGAGAAACGTAACAATGAACTCGAAAAAAAATTTTCTCTCTCTCTCTCTCTCTCTCTCTCTCTTATCTCTCTCTCTCTCTCTCTCTCAGGGATATATACACAGTATATGAGACTGAACTTCGAGAAAACGTTATTATAAGAGAGAGAGAGAGAAAAAAAAAGCATTTAGAAAAAACACGCTTCGAGATGACGATAATTTAAAGACCTCGCGCTCCAAAATATTTTCCGAGAGTGACGCCAAATGAGGATTATATATTAGGCCTTGGGAATTAAATTCGGGCGGGCTGGGGGTTGTGTTGGGGGGTGGGGGGGGGAGGGGAGGGGGCGGTTGAAGGAGAGGTGGGCGTGGGCTCTTTCACCTTTTCCCCGTCCCCGTCTCGGATTTGGGGGAATAGCCCTTCACAGGAGATGAAATTCAAGCATGAGCGATATTCCAATTAGGCAGCGACCTTATTTGATTTTCGGGGCTGGTGGTGGTGGCGGTGGTCGCCTGGTCGCTTTCGCCCCGTTACCTGGGGAACCTCCTTGGGGGGGGAGGCCCCTGGGAAGGAAGGCAGGCCCCCAGGCAGGTAGGACGGCAGGATGATATAATTCGAGAAAGGAAAATCAAGGGCAAATGGGGGTATTTGTATCCTTTCGAAAACGGGCTTACCCAAATGTGGTCCTCTTTGAGAACGCAATTTAGAATTGTGGTCCGTCGTTTTCTGGGGGGTGGGGGGTGAGGGTTGGTCCGTGGGGACCTCATCTGTATTGTAGGAGGTTAGGCTCAAGAGCTAAAAACAGGGCTTGTCCACACATAAGGTCCGGAGACCCATTTCCGTAATTCAATTTTTTTTTTTTTTTTTGGTTATGGCAACATCTCTGGACCCCCAAATTTATTCTGGGGGTGTTGTGTGGCCGATAAGAGCTTGAAGAAACGAAAGAGGGGGTCAAGGAAATTAGGGGGGGTTAGGGGGATTCATCCCCCCTACCAGATGGACATGATAAGACGTTCCCCGTAGTGAACTGAGCAAACGGTGCTATGTGATTTAAAATGAATATGAATTTTTAAAGAAATTATTTATTGTCTCGTTTATTGACGAATTTGTCGAATAAGAGAAAATGTCGAGGAGTCTCTCTCTCTCTCTCTCTCTCTCTCTCTCTCTCTCTCTCTCTCTCTCTCTCTCTCTCTCATCTTCCTTTCAAAGTCAACAAGAGTAGAATCAATTTTATTATTATTATTATTATTACTTATTATTATTATTATTATTATTTTATTATTATTATTATTATTATTATTATTATTATTATTATTATTATTATTCAAAGGATCACATTCCTTTCTTATGAATTTTGTTTCAGTTCATTTGATGATAATAATAATAATAATAATAATAATAATAATCTTTAGCTCAGCATTTTTGATCTCGTATTCTCGACCATCTCGTTTGAACCAAACGACGCTTAACCCTCCCATCCCCCTTATTCTCTGTCTGTCTGTCTGTCTCTCTGTCTGTCTCTCTCTCTCTCTCTCTCTCTCTCTCTCTCTCTCTCGTTAAACTCGGACAACGCCGAGCGAAAGATTACGCCTTTGCCATCGGGCTGCTGAAGATCTCATTACCATGTTTACGGCCTGCCTAAACATCTGAGGTGCGACGAGCGTCGTCACATGATTGAGAGAGAGAGAGAGAGAGAGAGAGAGAGAGAGAGAGAGAGAGAGAGAGAGGTGACAGTATAAACAGACAGTTTATACATGAATACGAACTGTCTTTTTTTATGAAGCACTGATAAGAATTTTGTCAGAATGGGAAAGTGTTTATGAATATTGAATGGTTTCTAAGCATACTATATTTGGAATATTTAGCAATGTTTTAGGAGTATTTTAAGAATATTTAAAAATTTTAAGAATATTTAAGACTAGTAAAAGAATATTTAAGAATATTTTAAGATATTTTAGATATTTATGAATGCTTAAGAATATGTTAAGAGGATTTAAGAATATTTTTACTGGTTAAGAATACCTAAGAATGCTTTAAGAATAATTAAGAATATTCTAACTATATTTAAAAATATTAAGAATACTTTAAGAATATTTAAGACTATTATGAGAATATTGAAAAATATTTTAGAATTATTTAAGAATATTTAATATTATTCCAAGAGCTTCCAAAGTATAAGTTGACCCAGAATATATAACTAAACATATTTATGAAAAGTAACGTTTACAAAAGTAACAATAAATGTATTTATTGATTCATTAGTTTATTTATTCATAAAAGTATTGATATATAATAAATATATTATTGTATTCACAAATGTATTAATTTATTCAGAAATCTATTAATTTATTCATAAAGGAATTCATTTATTCATAAATGTATTGATCTATTCATAAATGCATTGTTATTTATAAATGATTAAAATTACTCAAGAAAGTATGAATCAATTTATTAAATTATGAAATTTTTAGGCATTTGTAAACACTTTATTCATAAATGTATTGATCTATTCATAAATGCATTGAATTATTTATAAATGCATTAAATTACTCATAAATGTATGAATCAATTTATTCATAAATTATTGAATTAGTCATACATTTATTAATTTATGTCTGTTAATTTTTTTTATTTATTCATAAATATGTTAATTTATCTGTTCATTTATTTTTTCTATATCTGTATATATTCTATATATGTATATATAATATATATATATATATATATATATATATATATATATGATATATAATATATTATATATATATATATAGATATTTGTATATATTTATTTATTTATTCATTTATTTCAGAAATGGGATGGCACTCTAGTCACCTACAATCATATACAGTAGGATCATGTCCTGTGTTTTGTAGATTTCTATATGATTCTATCTATGATTCTATCTTTCGTTGTATCATTTAAAATGTACAACCAACTGTTCATAAATATACTTAAACTTTAGAAAATAATTTCGGCAAAGGGCGGATGTCGGATGGGTTACCAGCCCACGGTAACTGGGAGCACTAGTAGTAATGTTTTCCTGAGGTTATTGATTCTACCATCAAAAGATCAGGTCAGAATGTTAAATTAGGTCAGTTCCAGGTTAGGATATGTAGCTTAAGCTAGGTCACACTAGGTCAGGTTATGTTAAAGTATCTTGTTCCGGGAATTATTGGTTAGGTCAAATTTGGTCACATTTCTGGTCAAACTACACCATTCTAGCTGAATCTAGGTCATGTTAGGTCTTGTATCCAATAATTATTGGACAGGTCAGACTAGGTCAGGTTAGATCACGGTATCTTTATCCCATGGAATTAGAGAGCAAGTTAAATTTGGGTCAAACTGCACCATAGGTCACGCTAGGTCAGGTTAGGTCAAGGTATCTTTATCCCATGGAATTAGAGGGCAGGTCAGTTTGGGTCAAACTGTGCCATCATAGCTTAACCTAGGTTAGGTTAGGTTAAGGTATCTTCGTCCCAGGAATTTCTGGACAGGCCAAATTAGGTCAAATTGCTGAAAGCTAGGTCACGCCAGGTCAAGTTAGATTAAGGTATCTTTATCCCAGGGATTATCGGTCGGGTCAGATTGGAGTGGAAATTCCCATGTCAGGTCAAAGGGCCTTAGACTCAATTCAGATATATTAGGTTAGGTTAACATGCTTTGATTTCACGTTATACCTTGTTGTGTGTGTGTGGGGGAATGGGGGGATGGGGATTTAGGGAGAAGGTCATGACCCAATCAAAATTAAGGGGTGGGGGAGAGGAGGTCATGACCCACTCAGAATTAGTTCAAGAGGTCACATGAGTATTTTTGTTGACTTTTAATACGAATATTAATTTGTGCTATAGAAATTTGGGAATATTGTTCACAATTTTCATAATATTTTATATAGTATTTTCGTTATACTTCAAGTGATATTTTTATATTATTATAAAGTAGTTATTTATTGATTTTTTCACTTATTGTTAGTTATAAATATGTTTTGATATCGGATAAAATATAGTAAATTATGTTCCTTACACTGACCTAACTTAACTCATAAATATAATAATAATAATAATAATAATAATAATAATAATAATAATAATAATAATAATAATCAATAATAATAATAATAATAACAGTGTACCTACCTTTTACTAATATAAAATACTCAAGAATATTACCTTCATCTTAAATATCATATCATCTGTAATATTCTCCTTATAAGCTGAGATTAGAGCCTACAGGTAAACGGTAAAATACTAATTAGGTCTGTTACCTGGGTGATATGACTCTCTCTCTCTCTCTCTCTCTCTCTCTCTCTCCTCTCTCTCTCTCTCTCTCTCTCTCAATGGAAACTGAGAAATTGCTTGTGTTAAGTTTTATGTTCTTATGATTTATAGTAATATAGTAATCTCTCTCTCTCTCTCTCTCTCTCCCTCTCTCTCTCTCTCCTCTAATCTCTCGCTCTCTCAAATCTCTCTCTCTCTGCTCCATGAAAATTTCTTGACTTTTTATAGGCTCTTTTGTAATTATTATTATTATTTATTATTATTATTAGTATTATTATTATTATTATATTATTATTATTATTATTATTATTATTGTTATTATTATTATTATTATTATTATTATTATTATTATTATTATTATTATTATTATAGAGGATATTAGTAATTTGTTAAAATATTTTGTAATTTTATTAATTTTAACTAATAATGTAAATAGTATATTATATATATATATATATATATATATATATATTATATATATATAAATATATTATATTATATGTGTGTATGTGTATGTATGTGTGTATGTGTATTTAATACACACACGTACACACACAACACCTCGCACCTTCCCCGTATCTCTCTCATCTCATAAAGAGAACCATCCAATTCCATCCTAGTTTTTCTTGTCGTCAACAGTTTCATATTAAATATAAATAGGCAATTTTAAGAGGGTCGCGTCAAACACCCCTACTCCCCACCCCCTATACTCCACTCCGCGCCTCTCCTCCCTCCCCTACTTCCCCCTTAGTGGTTAATCCTGTCTCTGGTACCTCCTAGTCTGCCAGGTACTTGCTGGTGTCAAGGTATCCAGATGGCACGTTTTAGCTTATTTTAAGTTTGCCTGGTAGCTTTCCAGGTGAGGAACCTCTCTTTTTTTTCCTGCCTCTAGCCCGTCCTGGTACCTTTTCCCCTTCCTGGTACCTCGTCAACTCACTGGTACCTCCTGGTAATGAGGGACCGAATGGTTCAACTTAACTATTACTTATTTCATGTCTGTAGCTTGTATTTTTTTTTGTCCTGGTAGCTTCCAAGGTGAGGAACCTCTCTTTTTTTTCCCTGGTACCTCTAGCCCGTCCTGGTACCTTTTTCTCTTCCTGGTACTCGGTCGCCACCCTGGTACCCCAAAATAACGATTTATTGTATAAAGTTTTTTTTTTTTTTTTTTTTTTTTTAAACTTTCACTGGTACCTTTTGGATGTTGGTTCGTCCTGTTCCTGGTGCCTGCTTTTGTCCTGGTACCATCATCTCCCCAGGCTTCTTGGTACCAGGGTACCTCTTGTCCTGGTATTATCATTTAGAGGTTTAGTTTCAGACTTCAATTATGTTAATATTATCTTTTCATAACTGTGATTATTCGGGTTATCTAACCAGGATCTCTTTTTACTGGTTGATTCCTCCTCCTCCTCCTCCATCCTCCTCCTCCTCCTCTCCTCCTCCTCCTGGTACCTGCTAGCGCCTGGTAACAGTTATCCCTGGTATCTGGTATTTCTTTCAGTACTGCCATATGTTTAGGGGTATACCAGTATATATATATATCAATATAATAATATATATATATATATATATGTATATATATATATATGTATTGTTGTATCTATATATATATATATAAATATATATATATATATATTTATATATTATTATATATATCACATATATAGATATAATATATATACATATATACATATATATATATATATATATATGTATGAATAACTTGATCACGAAGTATATAAAACAAATTGATGCTATGTATAAATAAAGGTTTTTGCCACGAAGGAAAAAAAAAATGAAAAAGCGGGATAGCCAAGTACTTTCGGTCCTGTTCGGACCCTTTACTAAGGCAAACTGATTTTACAGAGGACAACATAGTCAAAGAAGGCTTAATATCCAAACTGTACAATACAAGATTAGCATTAAGGGCGATTTCACTCTACAGAAAAGGAGGAAATGCCTGAGGGTAGCCACACCTTTGGGGTACACACGCAGTAAACAAGTTATTCTTCCAGAAAACAGTACATTTTGAAAAAAAACACGGAAGCTTTTTCATTTTTTCCTTCGGGGCAAAAAAACCTTTATATATATATATATATATATATATATATATATATATAGATATATATATATATAATTAAAAAAACGATTTTGCTACGCATTATAGAATAATAATTGAAGCCTCTCTCTCTCTCTCTCTCTCATCTCATCTCTCTCTCTCTCTCTCTCTCTCTCAAATTACCGTTTATCAGACTAAAACAGTAGGTATATATATATATATATATATATATATATATATATATATATATATATATATATATATATATATATATATAAAATAATAATTTAAGATTTAGTATTAATATTGTAAAAATGAACCTCTCTCTCTCTCTCTATCTCTCTCTCTCTCTCTCATTGGCAGAATACCTGTATCTTATGCTTAAAATAAGTCAAGATATTTGTTTAAGCAGTTTGATAATTGTCGAATCTCTCTCTCTCTCTCTCTCTCTCTCTCTCTCTCTCTCTCTCTTATATGACCCTGAGGTGGAAACCACCGGGGCCGCCCCTCCCCTACACCCCTTCCCCATCCCTTGGCGGGACAGGCGCTCCCCCCCCCCCCCCCCCGCCCCCCCACCCGCTGGAAAACACGACACGATTCAATTAAAAATTAATTTTTTGGCCGGATTATTTCGCTATGTTTTGGCGCCGCTCTCCCCTTCTTAGCCAAATCTGGCTAGATTTACGTTAAGGTGGGGAATATTATCCCCGCCTTTTTTTTTGGTTTTTGCTTTGTTCATTTCCTTTGTTTATTGGCTTTGTTTATTTCCTTTGTTTATTTCCTTTGTTTATTGGCTTTGTTAATTTCCTTTGTTTATTAACTCTGTTTATTTCCTTTGTTTATTAGCTCTGTTTATTTCCTTTGTTTATTTGCTTTTGTTTATTGGCTTTGTTTTTGTTTTGTGGTATTCTGGTATAATATTATCCCTGTTTTTTTTTTTGCTTTGTTTATTGTCTTTGTTTATTTCCCTTTGTTTATTTGCTTTCTTTTTTGTTTTGTTTATTTTGGTAGACTCATTGTGTTTCCTAATTGTGTACACTGTACCCAAAACAGTTCTGGTTGAAAGAAGTTATTTACTTTGTTTTTTTCTTTGTTTTTGTTTCTTTGTCTCTCTATAGACTCTTTGTGTGTCCCTCATTGTTTTAGGTTGGTGTATAAAATGATTTTTGTTGTGCAATGGTGCAATGTAAAAACAATTTTGTTTATAGGATTTTTTATTACAGAATTTTTCTGTATTTGTTTAGTGTACTTGCATTGTTTTTTTTTTTTTCACATTCTGGTAGTCTCATTGTGTGTGATTCATTGTTTTTAGATTGGGTTAGAAGGCTGTTTGTTTGATACACTATTTAAAAACAATCATTTTTTTAAAGATATGTCTTTGTTTAATGTCCTAGCTTGGTCTTTTAAAAATTATTTTTGCCATCCTGGTAGACTCTGTGTATTCCTAATTGTTTATAGACTTTCTTATTAAAACTTTGTTTGGTAAAGTGTATAAAAAAAATGTTTATTCGAAAGAGCTGATTTTTATAACTAATTTCACAATCATTTTATATCTTTCGTTCATGGAATAATTTTATACCTATTCACAATTTACATTCCTCCTCCTCCTCCTCCTCCCTCCTCAGCGTCTTCCTCAGCGCCCTCGAAGCTAGCTCTCGTCTTCCTTATACCCACCTCACTACCCTCCCGCTAAGCCCCCTAACCCCCCCCCCCCTCCCCAACCCCCCAGGACGATTCCATATATTGAATCAATAAGCCGCAATTTAGCGGTCGGGTTGTCCCGCCCGGGACTAGGTTCCGCGGCAAACAAATAAACTACTTTGGTATCCTTGATTTCACTCATAACTACATTTCAACTGCTGGAGGAGGAGGAGGGGGAGGGCTTCCCTCAACCTCCCTCTTACCTCCATCATACCTCCCTCATACCTCCCACGGCCCCTTTCTCCTACGATGTCGCATAAACTCCCACCATCCACAGCGGACGGAGGCGCGCCGTTCGAACCGCGTGCCCGAGAGCGTTTTTTTTTTTTTCCGGCTTGCGGGAAAAATGCCCGTATTTTAGAGTAGGAGGAGGAGGCAGGAGGAAGAGGAGGAGGAGGAGGAGGAGGGGCTTCCCTCAACCTCCCTCGTACCTCCTTCATACCTCCCACGGCCCCTTTCTCTTACGACGTCGCTCAAACCCCTACCATCCCGAGCGGACGGATGCGCGCGGTTCGAACCGCGTGCCCCCACCCGCGAGCGTTTTTTTTTTTTTTCTTTATCGCTGGCATGAAAAACGCGCAATTTATATTGAAAGGGGGGAGGATGAGAGGAGGAGGGAGGAGGAGGAGGAGGAGGAGGGAGAAGGTCTCCCACACCATCGTTCACTCTCCCTCAACCTCCCTCATTTCTCCCTCACCCAGACGTGGCCTCCGACATCGCTGAACTCAGCCCGGCCGCCCGCGCCGACCAGCGACGCATGTTTTTTTGGCGGCCGACGGTAAAAAACGGTGCGCGCGTTTTTTTGTTTGTTTTTGTTTTTTTTATCTGATCGGTAACTTAACGATAAAACGTTGCTCATTATGGTTTTAATAATATATGCTATATAACAATTGTGTATGTATAAATGTTTGAATATATGAATTAGGATGCATAATGATATATATATAGGCTATATATATATATATATATATATATATATATATATATATATATATATATAGAGAGAGAGAGAGAGAGAGAGAGAGAGAGAGAGAGAGAGAGAGAGCCAATGTATGAAACTTCCTTTGGGCAATGTATTTCTCTCTCTCTCTCTCTCTCTCTCTCTCTCTCTCTCTTAGTTTATCTGTAACTCTGTGTTAGTATTCTTATCTCTCTCTCTCTCTCCTCTCTCTCTCTCTCTCTGATTTTAAGAAATAAATATTTCCACATTGTTTACTTTTTAAATCTCAGAATTTTTAGGTTTATACATTATAATAATAATAATAATGATAATATAATAATAATAATAATAATAATAATAATAATAATAATAATAATAATAATAATAATAATAATAATAATATATTATTATTATTATTATTATTATTATTATTATTATTATTATTATTATTATTATATAACCAACCACTTACCAAAATTAACATTATTTATTTAATATAATCAAATAGAAATAAGATTTATAATTATTATTATTATTATTATTATTATTATTATTATTATTATTATTATTATTATTATTATTATTATTATTATTACTACCAAAGCAACCAACGATGACAAATAACATCTTTTATTTATTATAAGGAAATGAAAATTAATAATAATAGTAATTATTATTATTATGAAAGCAACCAGCTACCACAAATAACATTTTATTTATTATAAAAAAAATAATATTTATTATTATTATAACAACCAGCCTCGCCAAGCAAAAAACATCTTTTATTCGTTATAAAAATAAAAGACGAAATAATAAATGAAGAAAATTCGCCCCCATTCTGGAAGAAGAGGCGGAGGACAGAAGAAGGACGCGGCAACCCTTATCCTTTGACGGCAATATGGCAACAGCGACAGACGAAGTCGTACACGTCAATTACCCGTCACGCGTCCTGTCAACCTCCTTATCCTCACGTTCTTGGAATTCTCACGTTCCTTGGAATATTCCGACCGTTCCTGAATCTCACGGATTTGGGAATTCTACTGGCTTTTTTTTCCTCTATATTTTCGCTTCAGCTGACGTTGCAAAATTGATGGTTCACAAAAGGGGGCAGCAGGGGGATGGGGGTGGAGTTGGAAAGGGGTGGAAAAAAGAGGGGTTTTTGTTGGTATCAAAATGGCGGAATAGGGTTTTTTTGCATTTCAAAATGGCGGAATAGGGATTTTTTGCTTTTCAAAATGGCGAAATACGGTTTTTTTGAGTTTCAAAATGGCAAAATAGGGGGTTTCTGTTTCAAAATGGCGGACTATGGATTTTTTTTGTTTCAAAAAGGCGGAATAGGGATTTTTTTGCATTTCAAAATGGCTGAATGGAGATTTTTTCCATTTCAAAATGGCGGACAAGGAATTTGTTTCAAAATGGCGGAATAAGGATTATTTGCATTTCAAAATGGCTGAATGGGGATTTTTTGCATTTCAAAATGGCTGAATAGGACTTTTTTTGCTTTCAAAATGGAGAAATAGGGATTTTCTGTTTTGAAATGGCTGGCTAGGGATTTTTTTTTTCAAAATGGTGGAATAGGAATTTTCTGTTTCAAAATAGAGGACTAGGGATTTATTTGCATTTCAAAATGGCTGAATAGGCTTTTTTTTGTGTTTCAAAATGGAGTCGTAGGGATATTTTGCATTTCAAAATGGTTGAAGAGGAACCTTTTGGGATTCATAATGGCTGAATAGGGGATTTTTTGTGCTCTGAAATGGCGGAATAGAGATTTTTTAATTTTAAAATGGCGGAATAGGGTTTTCTTTGTATTGCAAAATGGTGGAAAAGGGGATTTTTGTCCTGTTAGATGTATTTTTGCTGTTTAAAATGGCGGAATTTCAGAATCTCCCACTTCAAAATGGCGTATTGAGTGTTTTTATGTGCATTAAAATGGATTTTTGCCTTTCAAAATGGCGAATTTACAGACTTTTTCCGTTTTAAAATGATGAATTAGGGAATTTTTGTGGTTTAAAATGGCGGAATACAGAACTTTTGTAGTTCAAAAAGGCAGAATAGATATTTTGAGTTAAAAAGGGGTTTTTATAGTTTTAAAATGGTGGAATAGTAGATTTTTGCATTTCAAAATGACGGCATAGAATATTTTTGTAGTTCAAAATGGATTTTTATAGTTTTAAAATGGTTGAATAATAGGCTTTTGCATTTTAAAATGGTGGAATACAGTTTTGCATTTCAAAATGGCGAAAAATGGAAATTTCTCTGTTCAAAATGTATTTTAATGGTTTTGAAAAGGCGTAGTATTAGAATTTTCCATTTAAAAATGGCGGAACAGAGAAATGTGCATTTTATAATGGCCGCTGTGAAAAAATAACATTTAGAAAAGTTGGTAGAATCTAGGAATTGTCTTTGGGATCCTGAATTAGTCTGGAATTCTGTTCCATCTCCTGTGTTTTTGGGTCCTATTTTGTACTTATTTTAGGGCCCATATAAGTACATATAGTGGGATATGGTTCGTTTTCCGCGATAGTAAGTGGGCTAAATGACTGAGAAAACAGGTTATTTAGTTATGCAGGAGCTCAGTATAATATATATAAAATAATAATAATAATAATAATAATAATAATAATAATAATAATAATAATAAATATTCCTTACCCTGTATAATAATAATTATAATCTTTATCGTTTTTTTCTAATATATATAGAGAGAGAGAGAGAGAGAGAGAGAGAGAGAGAGAGAGAGAGAGAGAACGCATTTGAACACAACACCACCCTCTCTCTCTCTCTCTCTCTCTCTCTCTCTCTCTCTCTCTCTCCTTTGCTTGCAAAGATCAAAGAGAGACCGCCATCATAAAATGGCCAATTACCATTTAACAAAAGGAGTTACCTGACCCCAAAGAAACGCCGATAATTGAGAAGATAATTGTTAGAGGTAATTGTTATCATTCTTTGTCATAATTGTTAGAGATAATTGTTAATGATTTTGAGATAATTTTTAAAGATATTTGTTATCGAGTTTTGTGGTAATTGTTAGAGATAATTGTTATTATTTTTATGACATTTATTAGAGATCATTGTTATTAATTTTGGGATAATTGTTAGCGATACTTGTTATTGATCTCTGTGGTAGTTGTTAGAGATAATTGGTATAAATCTTTGTGATCATTGTTAATGTTATTTGTTATTGATCTCTGTGATAATGGTTAGAGATAATTGTTATAATTCTTTGTGATAATTGTTATAAATAATTATTATTAAGAATTTTGATAATTGTTAGAGATAATTATTATAATTCTTTTTGATCATTATTAGAGATAATTGTTATTGTTCTTTGTGATAATTGTTAGAGATAATTAATATAATTTTTGCGACGACTTCGATAATTGTTATAATTTTTGTGGTTCTCTGTGACCTGTCTTTATTTAGATTTTAGTTTTTTCCCTCCATATTCGGAGGCCGACGGGGTTGGTAACTCTTAGAATAGGGAGATTATGTAACCTCCTTCTTTTCCACTGTTTATTCAATATTCCTGTCGAAGAAAACATTTGAATCGATTATTGAAAGAGAGAGAGAGAGAGAGAGAGAGAGAGAGAGAGAGAGAGAGAGAGAGAGAGAGAGTTACAAGGAGCTACAAGGATTAGGGTGTCTCATAGACTTATTTGTCTATCCTAAGAGGAGACATCGTGTGCTCACTTATCTGTAGGAGCAGGTTTTACTGTTCATTCACAGTGTCCTTCTAATGATTTTGTCTAGCTTTCTTTTAAACTCTTCCACACTGTTGCTGTTTACAACTTCTGGTGGCAGTTTATTCCACGTGTCACATATCTTGTATGTGAAGAAGTTCCCACAATGGGATGTGTTGTATCTCTTCAGTTCTAGTTTCCATCCATTATTTCTTGTCTGGTTTTCGTTTAGCGTAAATAGGTTACTGTCTACTTTTGTTATGCTTTTCTGTACTTTAAATGTTTCTATTATTTATCCTCGCAATCGTCGTATTTCTAAGCCATACATGTTCGGGCTCTCTAGTCGTCTTCGGTAACCTATTTGCCTGATGGATGGAATTTACTCTGTGGCTCTTGCTAGTACTCCTTTTGATCTGTTTATGTCCTTTCTTAGTGTTGGTGACCAAAACTGTTCTGTATATTCAAGATGGTCTAACTATGGATGTGTGGAGCTGCAGCACCGTTTCCTTGTTTCTGTATTTGAACTGCCTCTTTATGTATCCCACTAGTTTCTGTGCCTTCTTTTCTGCTTTTATGCACTGTTTTGTGGATTTTAAGTCCTTGGTAATAATGACTCTAAGATCCTCCTCTTGTCCTACACTATTTATGTCATTCCCAAGCAGCATGTAGCTGGCATGAGGGTTGTTTGTTCCTATTTGTAACACTTTACACTTATCTACGTTAAAGGCATTTGCCATATTTTTTACCACTCATATTTTCATTAGTAGATCATTTCTAAAACTTTCCACTGTATCTGGGTCTGCTGCATTTACACCTAGTTTGGTGTCGTCTGCAAATTTGGCTATCCTGCTAGTTAAGCCTACATCAATATCATTAATAAAAATAAAAAAACAAGAGCGGCCCAAGGCCAGAACCCTGGGGAACTCCGCTTGTTACATCTGCCCATTCTGATTCTTCACCATTTATTACGACTCTCTGTTTTCCATAGGTTAGCCAGTCTTCGATCCAGTCCGCTATTTCTCCTATAGTTACTAAAGCTCTAACTTTTGTCATTAGGTTCTTGTGTGGGACTTTGTCAAAGGCCTTTTGGAAATCTAAGTAGAGTATATTATTCCTCTACTACTGTCGTAAACACCAAGCATGTTATGAAAAACCTCTAAGAGGTTTGATAGGCAGGATCTATTTTGTCTGAGAGAGAGAGAGAGAGAGAGAGAGAGAGAGAGAGAGAGAGAGAGAGAGATTCAAATGAAAAAGAAATATATGAAATTATTCGCCGGCAAAAGAATAATATCACAAACGTCACCCAAGTTTCAATTTTTATAAATTTTCTTTAATTAAAGAAAAGAAAGAGAGGAAAAATACTCCCTTAGACGCGTTCGCGAGTCTCAAACCCACCTCCGAGCTTTCTTTATTCGCTTTATTTTCTCTCTCTCTTTCTCTTTGGCTTTATTTGCTTTAATTCCACGGCGAAATTAAGTTAGCGTGAATTCCCAGTGAGGAAAATTTCATGGCCCCAAAAAGGCGAAATATCTTTATAATAAGATTTACGCTTCGGCCCGAGCGGGTGATTTGGCCATTTTTTTGCTAATCCTTTTAATCTCGGCGATTTCTTGCGCGATTTGGGAATCCCCAGGAGGGGATTTATAAGCGCTATTGACGCGTCTGTCATCAACGCCAGTTTTTACATAGTATTAGCTAATACTTTCGATAAAGTAAAGGCGATATTAGCGCCGATATTAGCTTCATTCACTCGGTAATATGATTTTTGTAGACCCGTCTTTTAATGAGGATTTATTTGGCGATTTGTAAATCCTCTGGATGGGGATTTAACGGTATTGACGCGTCTATCATCAACGCCAGTTTCGACACAGTATTAGCTAATACTTTCGGTAAATTAAAGGCGATATTAGCGCCGATATTAGCTTTATTCTTTCGGTAATATGATTTTTTTAGACCCTTTTTGTGGGGATTTCTTGAGGGATTTGTAAATCCCCTGTGAAGGACTGAACGCTATTGACACGTCTATTAATAACGGAAGTTTTGAAAAGTATTAGCTAATACTTTCAGTAAAACGAGGGAGGTATTAGCGTCGATATTAGCTTGATGCTGTGGGCGATTTCTCTCTCTCTCTCTCTCTCTCTCTCTCTCTCTCCTCTCTCTCTCTCTCTCTCTCTCTCTCTGAATTTCTGAGGGGCGGAAAGACTCTTCGAAAAAGTGGCCGGTTTCAAAGCTGGGTAAAATCGCCGACGGAATTTGGGTAATATCGAACGAATATCGTCCGTAGTTCAGCGACAGTATTAGTTAATAATAGTGTCGGATAATTAGGGTTTAAATAGCAAATCAGATCTTGTGTGGTAGCGTTGACAGGATCGGGCTAATATCGGCGCTAATATCGCCGTTATTTGACCGAAAGTATTAGCTAATACTGTCTCAAAACTGGCGTTGTTAATAGACGTGTCAATACCATTAAATCCCCATCCAGAGGATTTACAAATCGCCAAATAAATCCTCATTAAAAGACGGGTCTACAAAAATCATATTACCGAGTGAATGAAGCTAATATCGGCGCTAATATCGCCTTTACTTTACCGAAAGTATTAGCTAATACTATGTAAAAACTGGCGTTGATGACAGACGCGTCAATAGCGCTTATAAATCCCCTCCTGGGGATTCCCAAATCGCGCAAGAAATCGCCGAGATTAAAAGGATTAGCAAAAAAATGGCCAAATCACCCGCTCGGGCCGAAGCGTAAATCTTATTATAAAGATATTTCGCCTTTTTGTGGCCATGAAATTTTCCTCACTGGGAATTCACGCTAACTTAATTTCGCCGTGGAATTAAAGCAAATAAAGCCAAAGAGAAAGAGAGAGAGAGAGAGAGAGAGAGAGAGAGAGAGAGAGAGAGAGAGAGAGAGAGAGAAAATAAAGCGAAAAAAGACAGCGTCTCAGGGAGTATATATTTTTTTCTTTAATTAGAGCAGAATTAAAGATTCGGGAATTATTGTAATGTTATTATTTTTTTGTGTGAGGACTCATGATTCTCTCTCTCTCTCTCTCTCTCTCTCTCTCTCTCTCTCTCTCTTCTCTCAGTTGGAAAAAGAATTTAAGTTCAATTTCTTTAGTTTTATTCATATGCCGTTCTCTCTCTCTCTCTCTCTCTCAAATGTATTAATATCTCGCTCTCTCATAAGATGCACTGGAGAGAGAGAGAGAGATAGAGAGAGAGACGTAAAATTCACAAGACTGGTTAAAAGAGAGAGAGACAGAGATAGAGATTAAGAAGGAGAGAGAGAGAGAGAGAGAGACAACGCACAAGAATCTCTCGCTCTCCATGAGAGGGAAAGAGATAGACGACGAAACAGAGAAAAACAGCGAAAGAGTAAGATGGAAGAGATCCAAAGAGTTGAAAAATAAACCTAAGAATCTCTCTCTCTCTCTCTCTCTCTCTCTCTCAAGACGCATCAAGGCTACGTATATAAACGACGAGACGGAGATAAGAGAGAGAGAGAGAGAGATCGTCAGCGGTGGGGGATCATCGCGCATCGGGCATCCCCCGACACCCATCCTGAGGGTAGGCTCTCCACCCTCTCCCTCCCTCTCTCTCTCTCTCTCTTTCTCTCTCTCTCTCATCAAGCGGCTTTCCGCCGAGGAGCGACGTACAAAATGCTAATACGTAATGTATATGTAAATTTTTACCCGCTCGCTCCTTTTTGCGATGCCGGGAGAAAAGCCAGTGTTCATTTTTGTATGATAATTTGGTTGCTGAACACACAATGAAAGAGACAGATAATGGCGCTCTTGTCTTCTTCTTCGTCTTCTTCTTCTGCTTCTTCTTCTGCTCCTTCTCCTGCTTCTTCTTCCTAGGAGGAGGAAGAGGAGGAGGGGACGAGGAAGGTTATAGGACCTCCTCCCTCCTACGCCCTAGGGTATCCTAGGACCTCCGCCAAGGGCCTCATTCTCCTGGTAATACCGCCTCCTCGTAGGACATAGGTCTAGGGATGAGGCGTTAGATCGGCTCTTCGGTGCTGGTTTTTTCCTCCTCTTATTCTTCTTCTTCTTCTTCTTAGAAGGAGGAAGAGGAGGAGGAGGACCTTCTCCTTCTTTCCTCTTTCCTCCTTCCCTCCTCCCCCGACCCCCACCCCGTCTTCCTACCCCTCCTCCACCAAGGGCATAGGTCTAGGGGTATAACCGTTGCAACGTCACCTCCTTTCTCATCCTCTTCATCAGAGCTTCGTATCCAACGCAGCAGCAGGAGTTGTTGGGGGGGGGGGGGGATGGCGCCCCCTTCGGTGCCTCGGAAGGGGATGAGGGAGTGGAGTCACTTCCTCCGTACTCCCTCCTCCACTCCTGAGGAAGATTGCTGGCCGGTGTGAGGAGGGAGTAGTAGTAGTAGGTGGAATGAAGTCAAGAAGATGGAGGATTTTTTTGAAGCTGCGGCATTTTCCAGCCAACAAAGACTATTTTTTGAAAAAAAATTAAATATTAAATTATCTATTCGATAGAATTCAATAGACTTCTTTGGAAATGATAGACCGATGTCCAACGCTTCGAGCAGCGTCGGTGTCTCGTTGTTGGTAGTAGTGGCTGCCGAGATATATTGAGTTTTTTGTCGATTTTGACGTCAAGATAAAGGATAAAAATGATATCGTAATTATTATATAGGTATATATAGGTGTCTCGTCGTTGCCAATATTAGCAGGTTGTTATATATGAATGTATAATAATTCCAGTGTTTTTTTTATGATAATGAATTACTATTTCGATCGTTTTTGCGTATTTCTTCAGTCAGAAGGTTATTTTATAAGAGAGAGAGAGAGAGAGAGAGAGAGAGAGAGAGAGAGAGACGAGAGAAGAGAGATGAGGAGAGAGAGAGAGAGTGTACGTACATATCTCGTTTTTTTCCAGCAATTATATATATAAAATATTGCAATATCTTGTCCATCAGATGATTTAAGACCAATAATAATAATATAAATAATGAACTTTCTCTCTCTCTCTCTCTCTCTCTCCTCTCATATGTATCTCTTTGTTTTCAACATAATATACAAAATATTGCAATTTCTCAGCCCAATAATAATAATAATAATAACACAGATATTACACCTCTCTCTCTCTCTCTCTCTCTCTCTCTCTCTCTCATATGTATCTCTTTGTTTTCAACATAATATACAAAATATTGCAATTTCTCAGCCCAATAATAATAATAATACAGATATTAAACCTCCTCTCTCTCTCTCTCTCTCTCTCTCTCTCTGGAGGTGTCCGTCAAGAGGAAGAAGAAAATTCTTCAGCCAAATCTGGATCTATAAAAGAAACTTAAATCAATTTCGGTTTTTTATTTTCATTTTTTTACGTTTTTCATTTTTTTTTTTTTTTTTTGGAGAATTTCCTGATCAATTTTTGACAGGATTCTTTATGTGGCGCAGCGGAGTGAGAGATGTCGGTGGTATTTAACGCCCGGGGAGATTTAAAATAGAGGGGATTTAGAATCTAAACGATTTAAAATGAAAAGTTAAAAAAGGATTAAGTTAAGAAATATATTATTTTTTTAGAATAAAGAAGGAATTAAAATCAATGGGGATTTAAAATAAAGATGGATTTAAAATCAAGAAGGATTTAAAAGGGGGATTTAAATTGAAAATGATTAAAAATGACAAGTTAAAAAGGATTAATACTGATTGTTTTTCCAAAGTTAAGATTAACTTTTTTTTTTTAGAATAAAGAAGGATTTGGAATAAAGTGGGATTTAAAATCAAGAGGTTTTAAAATGAAAAGTTAAAAAGGATTAATACTGTTTTTTCAAAGTGAAGAAACTAAGATTTTGTGTGTGTTTAGAATAAGAAGGATTTAAAATAAAGAAGACGATTTAGAATACAGGATTTAAAATGAAAATCAAATCGTAGTTATAAAAGGATTAATCAGGTTTTCTTATCTTTAAAGTAAAGATTTTATGGGGATTTTTTTTTTGTATTGAGAAGAAAGAAGGATTTAAAATAAAGGGGATTTAAAAGAAACGATTTAAAAAGGAAATGGATTTATTTAAAAAAAAACGGATTAGTAATAATTTTTTATTTTTTATTTTTAAAGTAGAGAAATAAATCTATCTTCCGGTGGTCTCCGTATAATGCTGTATGAGCCGCGACCTATGAAACTTTAACCACGGCCCTGTGGTGGCCTTTTCTATATCGTTGCCAGAAGCACGATCATGGCTAATTTCAACCTTAACTCAAATAAAAACTACTGAAGCTAGAAGGCTGCAATTTGTAACTATATGTCTAAGTAGTTGTTGTTGTTGTTGTTGTTCTTGCTGGTGTTGTTCTTGTTGGGGGTTAGGAAAGGCCTATGAAAAAGCCTAAAAAGGTCTGAAAAATGTGTTTCACGTTGATTCAAAGATGCCGGAATTTTAGGATAGAATATTCATGATTTATTTATTAGAATGAAAAAAGTAAAAGATGAATAATGTGCCTGTTATACAGAACAGAACAATTATTTCTAATAAAATACGTCGTATTCATTTTAATTTTCGTTGGTGAAACAAGGATCTATTTAACCATAGATTTTAGCACATTTTAATCTACGATAAAAGTCGGCAATATGATGTTCCCGACTTATACGTGAGGGGAAAATCTTGCGCGCACCCCGAGTATGCTGGAGGTCGGATCATGCCTTGTTAAGGTCTGAGGGTG
Organism: Macrobrachium nipponense; assembly: GCF_015104395.2. Classification (NCBI taxonomy): domain Eukaryota; kingdom Metazoa; phylum Arthropoda; class Malacostraca; order Decapoda; family Palaemonidae; genus Macrobrachium; species Macrobrachium nipponense. The sequence continues at coordinate 6,954,684 of NC_087223.1, forward strand.
GACAGAAAAAGCGCGGATGGACAGACAAAGTCATCTCGATAGTTTTCTCGACAGAAAACTTGAAAAATAGAAATGATAATCTTCCAGATTTTAAAGATTATTTTGGATTTCAAATAAAGATAGATTTAAAATGAAAAAAAATATTTATATTCATTATTTTCATATTTCAAACTAAATAAAATCCAGTTTTCTATAGTTAGAAACATAGAGATTGAGTTGATGTGAAATAAAGAAATTGATTCTTATGTTTTCAATATAAATTATTTACAAACTAAGATAGTTATTTTCCTATTTTATGAGAGCGAAATTAAACATTATTTTACTTTTCAAATGAGTCATTGTAGAGGCGGAGGCCGACGGGAGGGGCAGTCATAAGGAAAAGTAAGGAAATGTAAATGATAAATGAAGGTAAAATCAAATGGAAAAATCAAGAAAATTAAATGGAAAAACCAAAATTAAAAATTATTATTTCTTTGTAACTGAATGATAGTGGAGGCGGAGGCCGACGGAAGAGGCAGTTATAGGGACATTTAAATGTGGAAATTAAATGGAAAATACAAGAAAAAATTAGGTGGGAAAAATCAAATAGAAAAATAAAAAGGGAAAAATGAAGAAGAGAGACGAAGGAGGAGCTGAGATGGATATGATAAGTAGGAAGCTGCAGAAGATGAATAATGTCCCCTCGTGGGTGGGGGGCGCTGGCCCCTAAGAGCCCCCCCCCCCCCTTGCCACACAAGACAGCCAACGATATCTGGATAAGCAGCACTCACCCTTCCTCTACCCACCCACCTAGGTAGGTAGTATAAGCCCCTCCCCCTTCCCCACTAAGCCCCTCCCCCACACACCTAGGCAGGTAATATAAGCCCCTCCCCTTCCCTAGTAAGCCCTTTCCCCTTCCCCCTCCCCCTTCCCTACTAAACCCCTCCCACCAACTAGGCAGGTAATCTTGGTCCCTACCCCCTTATACCTTCTTCCCTCCCCCTGCGCCCCCGCCCCCGCCCCCCTGAGCGTGATTTCCATTTTCTTTCATTTGCCAATTACGCTATTCTACCGCTTTTCATGAGGGGGGAGGGGAAAGGGGTGGGGCCTTGGGATGGGGGGGGAGGGCTTGTGTGGGTGGGGGTGTGGAGCTAGTTATGGAAAGAAAGAAGCCTTTTAAGTCTTTCTTTTTTGGTCAGAATTATGGAGAAGAAGACTTGGAAATTTCTTTTTAATTCTCGTATCATTTCGTCTTTTTTTTTTTATGTTTTTTATTTTTGTATTTTTGAATTTTTATTCATTTTTCTCATTTTTAAAATGTTAAGTTCGAATAACATTGTAGTTTATTATACCTGTTTTGTACCTATAATTGATTAGTGTTCTTGTTTGTGCGTGCATTTTTTTTTTATTTAAATAATGATTCATCTATATAATATTTAAGAGAGAGAGAGAGAGAGAGAGAGAGAGAGAGAGAGAGAGAAGAAAGTTTGAGAGAGAGAGCGAGAGAGAGAGAGAATGATCGGTCAATAGAGACATTGATAGACAGTAACATCAAAATGCTTAAATAGACAATGATGGGCGAATTTTGTATGTGAGAGAGAGAGAGAGAGAGAGAGAAAATGAACGGTCAATAGAGACAATGATAGACAGTAACGTCAGAATGCTTAAATAGACAATGATGGGCGAATTTTGTATGTGAGAGAGAGAGAGAGAGAGAGAGAGAGAGAGAGAGAGAGAGAGAGAGAGAGAGACATTTGAATAGTGAATGTTTCAAATAAAGAAGATACTGAGGAAAAGTGAAGGTATAGAACTGGTATTCACAACATATCTGAGAGAGAGAGAGAGAGAGAGAGAGAGAGAGAGAGAGAGAGAGAGAGAGAGAGAGAGAGAGATAAAAGCCTTGCAAATATTTACTTATAGGAGAAAGCATTCCATAGACTTTACAAAAACATAAAATGCAGAATTCGAACAAAAACAATGTCACATACACAATGTTCAGAAGAAGAACAAAAAGAAGGAGAATAATAACAAGGATACGAAGAACAGAAGAAGAAAGAGATAGGAAAGACTTTGAGTACAGAATAGAAATAAAAAAGTTACAAATGAACTGACGTGAAAAAAAATAGACATTAAAACATGCAGAGAATAGCAAGAATAAAATAAAATCAAGAATAAGAAGCGATAAGAATAAAAAGAGGAGAGAGAGAGAGAGAAGAGAGAGAGAGAGAGAGAGAGAGAGAGAGAGGAGGAAGTGTGGGGGAAAAATAAAACATTCACAGATGAAAACGAATCAAAACTTACAGGAAAACGAGTATATAAGAGCAAAGATAAGACGAAATAACGAGTAAATAGAGAAATAGAGAGAGAGAGAGAAAAAAAGAGGAGGAGAGAGGTAGGAGGAGGACGAGGAAGTATGAGACGGAAAAAAAAAAAACCCTCCACTTTTGGCTTGGGGTGGGTGGGGGGGGTGGGGGGGAGGAAGTTTTGTCTGTGGCATTTGAAAGTATAACAGCCTTGGCTCGGAGACAACTTAATCAGCTGTCCAGGGATAAAAAAGGTGATTTTTCGACACCGTCTCTCTAAACACGATTATGTTAAAACCTGCCTCACTCCAACGCGATTATGAAAAGGAGATGGCTGGGGGGATGGGGGGGGGGGGGGGGGGGGAGTGGGGGGGGGGGGGGTTAGGGGTGAGGTTGATGTGTGTGTGTGTCCCCGTTTCTCTCTCTCTCTCTCTCTCACTCAGACACATGTGTGAGTACCATTTCTATATATGCTTTTCTTTTTCTCTACATAATTCATGTGGCATTTACACGTTTATTTTAATATTTCTCTCTCTCTCTCTCTCTCTCTCTCTCTCCTCTCTCTCTCTCTCTCTCTTTATTCTTATCGCTTCTTATTCTTGATTTTATTTTATTCTTTCTATTCTCTGCTTGTTCTAATGTCTGTTTTTTTTTCACGTCAGTTCATTTGTAACTTTTTTTTTTCTACTTCTGTACTCAAAGTCTTTCCTATCTCTTTCTTCTTCTTCTTCTGTTCTTCGTATCCTTGTTATTATTCTCCTTTTTGTTCTTCTTCTGAACATTGTGTATTTGACATTTATTTTGTTTGAATTCTGTATTTTATGTTTTTGTAAAGTCTATTTAATGTTTTCCCCTATAAGTAAATATTTGCAAGGCTTTTATCTCTCTCTCTCTCTCTCTCTCTCTCTCTCTCTCTCTCTCTCTCTCTCTCTCTCTCTCTCTTCTCCTAAATTTATATGTTTGAGTCGTTCACTTAAGCTCTTGTAATTTTTTCTATATCTTCTGGTTCTTTATAAAATCTGTAGAATTTTTTTTCTTGAAATAAATAATTGTGAGCCTTCACTCTCTCTCTCTCTCTCTCTCTCTCTCTCTCTCTCTCTCTCTCTCTCTCTCTCTCTCTTATTTTGTAATTATATTTGTAAATTTGTTTATTTGCCACACTTTTTGTTTGAGTTTTGTACTGAAACTTGATTTTTTACTTTTCTATGTAGAAAGTAGATTATTGTTTGTTAGATCTTTCTGTCCCACGCTTGTTTGCTCCCCTTTGTTTGCAAAGGTATGTTTGTTAGAATGTCCTTGTTACGCTCCGAAGCGAATGCATAGAGTCACCATTTGTAACTTTATTTTTTTAAATTCAAACTAATAACAATGAATTTCTACAATTTCTTGGGATTTTTTTTAGTTTTTTTTTCAATCTCTAATTATATATTGTTGTTTTATGTTTAATTGTTGTGCTCTCTAATTATTTATTTGGAGTTTATTGTTATCTAACAAGAAGCTTCTGTTTATTATCAATGTTGTTTGTCCAGCCTCAGATCTTAAAAAATTAGTAAAGCTAGAGGGCTGCAAATTGGTATGTTGATCATCCACCCTTCAATCATCAAACGTACCAAATTGCAGCCCTCTAGCCTCAGTAGATTCTAATTTACTCAAGGTTAAAGTTACCAATATTCTTAAAAACAACAGAGGCTAGAGAGCTGTAAATTGATATGTTGATCATCCACCCTCCAATCATCAAACGTACCAAATTGCAGCCCTCTAGCCTCAGTAGGTTCTAATTTATTGAGGGTTAAAGTTACCCATCATTGTGCGTCCGGCAACAGAACAACCCAGGCCACCACGGCCGGCTGAGAATTTCATGGGCAGCGGCTCAGACAGCATTATACCAAGACCACCGTAAGATAGAGAATCACCCGTGGCCTTGATTACACGCTGCACAGAAAACTCGATTTCGCCGAAGTTTGCTATAAAAAAAAACCTATTGAAAAAGAAAATTCAGCATCTGGATTGAGGACATGTTAGGGCGACTGATGGCTTGCTGAGCCTTGACGGAGGTTTGCGTTTAGAAGGGGTTTTTAGGGTACTGTTGTACAGGGCAGATTAGATGCTAAATTTACTGCAGATTTTTCTGTAGTTAATCTTGGACATAGGATTTTGAACATATATATATATATATATAGATACTATATATATCATATATAATATATATATTATATATATATATATATATATATAATATGATAATATATATATATATATATATATTGATATATTATCTATATATATATATATATATAAGATTGAAACAATCTCTATATTATATCTATATATATATATATAATATATATATATATATTATATATATATATATATTTAACAGGTGAAAAGTCAAAACAGCTCAATACATTGGGTTGCTTTATTGTTGCCAACGTTCCAAGACTATGGTCTCATTTTCAAGGCTATAAAAAACAAAAATACATAAATTACAAACTTGTCCAGCAAGATTAACATCAATTGTTACATACGAATAAGCACGAGAAAAAATAAATAAATATAAGTATATAACAATTTTAAATAAAAAACAAATAACTAAAAACACACAATGTATGAAACACAAAGTAAAAATTGTAAAAAAAAATAAAAAAAAAAAATATATGAAACAAACCTTACAACCCGAGGTTCGGTTGCTGAAAGGCCTGCCAGAGCGAGAAGGAGTCGAGATAACCAAGGAAAGAAGATAAGAGAGGGCGGTCTAAGCAATGTATAATGGAACTGCTGTAGTGTTGTTATTCAGAGTTGGAACGAGGTGCTTAATGGCCAAGGATTCGAGTATAGGGAGTTGGTTTTCATTAGGGCTGGATAAAATTATCTTAAAATCATCGTACTTGCACTACTCGGGTTGTAAGGTTTGTTTTATATATTTTATTTCTTTTAACAATTTTTACTTAGTGTTTAATACATTGTGTGTTTTTGTTATTTGATTTTTATTTAAAATTTTTATATACTTATATTTATTTATTTTTTCTCGTGCTTATTCGTATGTAACAATTGATGTTAATCTTGGTGGATAAGTTTGTAATTTACGTATTTTGTTTTTATAGCCTTGAAAATGAGACCATAGTCTTGGAACGTTGGCGACATAAAGCATCCTTGTATTGAGCCGTTTTGCCTTTTCACCTGCTAATATACTGCTCGACTTTATGGATATATATATATATACATATATATATATACACATACATATATACACATGTACACACGCACAACAACACACAAGAACACCAAAAGGCAAAGAAGAATACCTCAGGAACTATTTAACCGGATTACTTCAAAACGTCTTCCTTTCGGAATGAATTTAAAAGAAATCCTTATTCAATGTAAATACGCATATGAACGCAATCCCAGGAGGACCAGTTGCCAAAAATTACATCTAAGCACCTGATTATGCAAATGAACTGCAGAGAGAGAGAGAGAGAGAGAGAGAGAGAGAGAGAGAGAGAGAGAGAGAGAGAGAGAGAGAGAGAGAGAGAGAGTAAAAAATTAATTATCATAATCTTTTCTCATTACAAATCTTTGTCCAGCTTAACTTGTAGACATAAGCTAGGAGAGAGAGAGAGAGAGAGGAGCAAGAAGAGAGAGAGAGAGTGAGAGAGAGAGAGAGAGAGAGAGAGTAAAAAACTAATTATCATAATCTTTCCTTATTACACATTTTTATTCAGCTTAACTTGTAGACATAAGCTAGGAGAGAGAGAGAGAGAGAGAGAGAGAGAGAGAGAGAGAGAGATGGTTTCCCCTCCGTCGGCCTCCGCTTGGTAATAGCGAGATTTTTATTTCATCACAACTGAAATTTGAATTTTTTTTATATTTAAGTAATAATTATCTTAAATTAGTATTAAAGATTATCTTCATTATTGTTGTAAGATACCTAAATGATAGCTGTGAATGATTTGGATCATTATTATAAATTATCTGAATTGTTAAGAATGGTCTATAATATTGTTCTAAATTACGTAAATTATTTTTATAAATCATCTAAGTTATTTTGTAGATTAAATTATGGTCGTAAATTCTATTGAATATTGTTAGAAATGTTCTAAATGTATTTCGTTATTTTTTTAATCATTTATTGATTCGAAAATAATTTATTGATCAAAAATGATTATTTTCAAAATAATTTTTTCCAGACCCATTGCACAGCCAACAATTTTTTTAATCACCATTCGAAAAACTGAAACAAAATCCCCCGAAATCAGATTTAGAAAATATAACTATTTTTTTTTTTTTGCATTTTGATTTAGATTCACAAATGCATTGGATATTGAATTTATTGGAATTCATCCAATAAATCCTCCGTCCCGTCAACAGATACAATCGCTGGATTTCAAATTCGTAAATATGAGTAATGTTGTTCCAGTGATTTTTGAACAATATCAAACTTTTCGACCTCGAAAGTAGAAAGACTTAATTTTTTTCATTGGACGAATAAGTCTTATCAGTCTTTTGCAACTTTCAACAGTAAGTCTGAAAATAATAATGAAAATTATAACTCATGGAATTTGATTGAATTAATATTGTCATATTTTGCTCTTGAGTAAAAAATGGGTCGAATTTCATTGCAAAGGAAAAGAAATAAATAGATAAATCAACTTTGAATGATCACTCTGATATTTTGTCATTCCAACGAAATTAATTTTTAAACAGCATTTGACTTGACCTAAAAAAATATTTTTTTCAAATGGATTTATTCAATACTGATTATTTTTCATTTAAATTGTAAGTTGACGCATTGTGAATGTATTCTGTTTTACGCTATATTTATGTTTAGTATTGAAAAAAGATGTGGAATTCTGTTACAGCAACAAAAAAATCTTTATTTTAAAAAGTTGTTGATAGAGAATTAAAGACACATCTGTAATTTTATTACGTTTATATTTTTGTTGCAAAATATTGCATCTTTATTGATGGGAATCAATTTATATATATATATATTTTCCTATTATTATTTTTTATTTACTGAGATCAGTGATGCCTTTATATATTCCTTGAAGTCTTACACTGCAATAGATACACAATTTTTACAAAATGTCGAGAGAGAGAGAGAGAGAAAGAGAGAGAGAGAGTTCATAAAACCTCTAAATATATTATTAAATATAAAATGCGTTCCTTTGACTTCATTTTCATTTTTTTTACCTTTCAGTGTCAACATTTTTTAGATATGAGATTTTTATCAACATTAATTTCGGGAATTCCTGTCTTTCTCTATTTATCTGATTGGTGACCGTTTACCCTTAAGCCAAATCCTCAATGTTTCTCTTCTCGCTTACTCGGGGAGTAAGCCTACAAACTACTTTGTTGTTGTTATTCTTGCTGTCTTTGTTGTTCTTGTTGGGGGATAGGAAAGGTCTATGGAAAATCCCTAAAAAGGTCTGGAAAAAGGTGTTTCGCGTCGAGTTGAAGATACAGGAATTTGAGGAGAGGATATTTATGATTTGTTTATTAGAGTGAAAATGTAAAAAATGAAAAAATGTGTATGTTAAACAGTACAAAAAAAGTATTTCTAATAGAATAGAGCGTATTTATTTTAATTTTCGTTGGTGAAAAAACGCGCTCTTGGACCGTAGATTCAAGCACGCGCCCCGAGTAAGCCAGAGGTCGGATCGCGCCTTGTTTGGCAGCACGAAAGTATCTGGAAAATGATGCGACGAGACTGAGCAAATCCTCCTAACTTAAATAATGTTAGTGTGTTCTACTTAATCCATCCATAAGCATTAGGTAGAACTTATGTATCTTAACTTAGCCTAACCTACCTTATGTTAATGCGTTCTACTTAATCCATCCCAGAGCTAAATACACCTTCTGGTAGGGGGCTTAAAACCCCCATCCTAGAGTCAGGTAACCCTTTTCTAGTGATTTTAACCCCCAGGAATCCATCCCAGGGGCATCTTCCTTCTCGAAGGACTTACCCACTTCCAAGGAATTTATTCCATGGCTAAATAAGCCTTTTCTAGAGAGATGTACCCTTAAACCACGCGTCCCAGAGCTAGATAACCATTTCTAGGGGGATTTAAACCCCTGGGCCCACGAAGAATATGATATTCTAGGGGGTTCTACTCTGTAGAATCCTAGAACTCGCATCCTAGAGCCAAATAGCTCCTCCCTAGGGTTCTTTATCCCCAGGACTCCCACACAAACGTCAACATTTGAATCCGAAAATGTCATAAAGTGCCCTAGAATCCTTTTACCTTAAGTAAGAAGATAAAAGAAACACTGCAGTATCCCAAAGTGCCCAAGGATCCTCGAAACACTCCCACTGAAGCAGCAACATTTGTATCCTAAGGTATCCTGCAGAAACCTAATTCCTTAAGTGAGAAGATAAAGGAAAAACTCTTGGAGGAGGTCCTGCAGTATCTCCAAGTGCCTAAGAATCCCTGGAACACTGCAGGACTCCCATGGAGGCAGCAACGTTTGAATCCCCAAGGTATCCCCCCCCCAAAAAAAAAGATAAAATAAAAATTACGAAAAACCTCCTGAAGAAGAATCCGTCCAGGACCAGAGACTTACCTGAATGCGCGCCTCGTTCAGCTTCGTCTTCCTGGCCAGTTCCTCGCGGCAGTAGATGTCCGGGTAGTGGCTCTTGGCGAACGCGGCCTCCAGCTCAGCCAACTGTTCCTGTTTGGAATTTGAAGGTGTCCGGGTCAGCGATTCGTCAGATTTAAAAAAAAAATAAGTGATAAAATTTGGGAAGATTTAATTAGATTTGTTTCTTTGATTGTTTAGTCATTCACTAAGCTTTGAGATAGATAATAGAGAGAGAGAGAGAGAGAGAGAGAAGAGAGAGCGAATTTTGAAAGAATATTACAAATTTGTGAAATATGGAATTCATTTGTTTCTTTATCATTAAGTAATTTACTTAGCTTTGTACAGGAGAGAGAGAAAGCAAGATAGATGGATAGATAGATAGAGAGAGAGAAATTTTGTTTTAAAGAATATTATGAATTTGTGAAATATGGAATTCATTTGTTTTTTTATCATTAAGTAATGCACTTAGCTTTGGAGAGAGAGAGAGAGAGAGAGAGAGAGAGAGAGAGAGAGAGAGAGAGAGAGAACCCCCTGCTGCAGGATGGGTGGGCATATCTCACCTGGGTGAAGGTGGTGCGGTGTCTCCGGCGTGCGGGCGTGGGGCAGGTTGTGGGCGTGGGCGTGGGTGAATGCCCTGTGGTACACATCCCGCCCTCACTCTTCACCTTCTTGAAGGCGCCGTCTCCGCCCGCTGTCACGAGAGAAAAAGAAGAAGAAGAAGAGGTTATTTAGACAATGTAAACAAAGAGTTTTCATTTATATTTATATATTTATTAAGTGCTTTGGTGACTCTGCTTTCATTATATTTATATATTTATTAAGTTTCATTTATATTTATATGTTTATTAAGTGCTTTGGTGACTCTGCTTTCAGTCGTGTATTAAAGAATATTTATAATATCGATTACTTCTTGGTTCGAGGTCAGGATTCCTAGTCGCAAAAGAGCAAGAAGAAGAAGAGGTTGCTTAGATATTGTAAACAAAAGACATTCACTTATATATTGAGGGCCCTGTGTTTTCCTCTCTCAGTTGTGTCGAAGGGATTGTCACAACCCCTCGATTATATCTTGGTCCGAGATAACGAGTTTGTGTCTATCAGTAATTGTCAGTCATTTAACCTGGTTAATGAGTGATGGTCTGGGTCTTTCATTTAATATTTTGAAAAATTGTTAACAATAATTTGCTGCCTTGAGTCTTTTTAGTCAGGTTAAGAAGTAATATTTCGTCTCATTGAAACAGTTAAAGTTTTTATTTGTTAAAATATTAACAATAATTTGCTATCTTGAGTATTTTAGTCTGCATAGTGAGTAGTCTCAATCTGTCATTTGAAAAGGTTATTTGAAAAAAAATATCACTAATGATTTGCTATTGGAGTCTTATGGCCTGGTGAGTCTTTCAGTTAAACAATTAGGTTTTTTAAAAAAATATTAGCAATAATAAGCTCCTGCCTTGAGTCTTACAGTCTGATTAAATAAATAATATTCTGAGTCTTTCATTTAATTAGTGTTTTTTTAATATTAAAATGAAAATAATTTGCTGATTTTAGTCTCATAGAAATATTAACCAATTTAATGGTTTTAATTCTGACATTTTAACAGTTTTGACTGTTTGTGATTTGTTCCGTATGAAAGGACAGTGAGAATTACTGTTAACGTTTATTATATTATTTCAGTTCCTAGCTGTAATTTTTGTAATATATACATACATAGACTTTAAATGATTTGCGAAAAAAGTGATCAATGTATCAATATATTTGTTGACTTTCAAACATCACTGAATATCGAATTAGCCACACTTTGGGAGTGACTTACACATAATAAATAAATATATATATATAGTATATATATATATATATATATATATATATATATATATATATATATAAATGTGTGTAAAATATATATATAAATACTCTGTCCATAGATTTTCAGAATCTGATATTCCTTGACGCGACGCAAATATGAAATCTAATTATAGAAATACACAAACCTTTTTTTCTGTATTAATATTGAATAACATGAATGGACAGTGAATATTATTATAGTGTTCATTACTGACCGATATTATTCCGTCTTTGAATTATAATTTCTATAATAATTTGGCAGACATTGGTCGAGTGATTTTCGTAACTTGGAATAATTTTTAGATGATCTGTGTTATTATTATTATTATTATTATTATTATTATTATTATTATTATTATTATTATTATAAAACATTGCTTTCAAACTTAACCAGACACATTTTTTTGAAAAGTTCGCATAAAGCTAAGAATTATGTAAATTTGACATGACAAAGTATATACACGTGTGTGGACACACACACACACACACACGCACACACGATAGCAGGAAGACGAAAAAGGAAAATAAATGTATGTTTAAAGTAACAATATAGATGATTTTAGACATATAAAGATGCCTTGGAATTAGATCGCTGATAACTGCATGACTTTGGTTGAACCTTCTGCCAATAAATAATTATTACAAAAATTGTAATATAGGATATTGTAATATCCTATATTACAATATAGGATGTTACATAATATAGGATATTGTAATATAGGATATAAATGTATAACACCCAAAAATAACAAAGAAGCAGATTTTTTTTTAAGCAAAGAGAGGTAATGTGGGGAATCCACAATATTAGATATTACTGCATGAATTTGGTTTAAATTTCTGTGAAAGAATATGTTATAAAGACAGATATTAGATTCGTGATGGTAGTAATATAGGTTATGGATATTATAATATATATATATATATATATATATATATATATATATATATATATATATATATATATATATCTTAAAAACAAAAGAAGGTATATTGAAATCTTCGGATGTGATCAGACAGCAACGCCTGACAGATATAAAGAATATTTTTAAAAGAGTTTGGAACTCGATCTCACCGATGATAAAAAGGCTATAGAGAGAGAGAGAGAGAGAGAGAGAGAGAGAGAGAGAGAGAGCCTAGTAGCTAAGACACCTAGTGGATGGAAAAAAGTTATTTTGGAAAAAAACTTTGCAACAGTATCGGACATAAGATAAAAAGGCTAGAGAGAGAGAGAGAGAGAGAGAGAGAGAGAGAGAGAGAGAGAGAGAGAGAGAGAGAGATTTAAGAATAAAAAGAGGGGTGGGGGAAAAAACTGTGGACATATAGATACCGCCTGCGAAATAAAATGGTAGCTAGGAAAAATATAAAAACCAGAGAGAGAGAGAGAGAGAGAGAGAGAGAGAAGAGAGAGAGAGAGAGAGAGAGAGTGGGTAAAAACCGAGGACATATAGATACCGTTGGCGAAATAAAATGGAAGTGGAAATAAAAAATGAGAAAAAAGATTAAAAAAAAAAAGATAAAAAAAACATTTGGGAGCATGCAATTTAGAAGGGAGGAAGTTGATAGGGGGAAAAAACTTCCACTGGGGAGAGGGGAAAATATAAGAGGGGGAAGAGGGGGGAAGGAGGAGGAGGAGGAGAGGGGGGGGAAGGGTGGAAGGGCAAGAGCCTATGGCGTCATCAGGGCAACCCAACCCCCTGCCAAACCCCCCCCTTCCCCCGTGATCTTATTATGAGCAACGAACCATTGGGGGTCGTTCCAGATGTTGGCTTGGGGTTCCAGGGGGGGCTTCGCCCCCCTCTCCCCTCATCCATCCATCCTACATCCATTCCCCCCACATCCCACCCCTTCTCTCTCTCTCTCTCTCTCTCTCTCTCTGCCAAACAGCTCCACTCACTCCAGCCATTGCTACAATGCTGTATCACCTCCGAACAGCAGTTGTTTGTTTCTGCTGTTTTGCGCTGTTCTTTGTTGTTTCGCTCGATGCTGTTGCGTCCTGTGTGTTGTCTTTCTATCTGTCTGTCTGTCTGTCTATGGGCTGCGTTGGTGTTGTTGATCTGTCAGGCTGTTAATCTATAATGTTTATTTATAATGAATATCTTTCGCTATTAGTTACTTTCCTCGTCACCTTGATCCGTCTCTCTCTCTCTCTCTCTGTAGATCCGTACCTTATTATTACCGCCCACCCTTCTTCTATTCGTAATCGTCATTCTCCTGTTCCTCTTCTCTCTCTCTCTCTCTCGGCTATCATTCGTCGTTTCCCCTTTCCTCTGCTTTACTCCTTTATTTATGCTTTTGCACAATGGCTTTACAATAGAGTCCTCCCCTCTCTCTCTCTCTCTCTCGCGCTGCACTGTCCATTAAGAGCTCATTCTCCTCTTCATTATTCTCTCTCTCTCTCTCTCTCAGGAGAAGAAGCCAAACGCATCTCTTTATTCTTTTGTTTATGAAGCGTCGATGTAAACACTCATACCAGATCATCGTAGATACATTCAAACTAAAGTTTCCCTTTTCCAAATCGCCTTTGGCTGCCATTTTGATGGAAAAAAAGAAGAAGCGAGGACTACTCCATCGCTCTGTCGTCCATTTTCCATCGCTGTGTCCAGCTCCTGCTTCGATCTCCATCTTTCTACTCCTTTTCTGCTTGCTGGAGTGACTTATAATTCGTGTTAGATGCAGCGCCATCTTTGTTTTCGAGTGAAATGGAGATGTGTTAACTAGATGTGTGTATTTTTTTTGTGTATGACTTTTCAAGGTGAAACAGCTCCTTCTAGTTCCCTTCACTCTACGGATATCAATCTTTCTCCATCTATGTTCTAACCATCTCCTTTTTAATGCTATTTTAAGGCGTTTTCCATCTATATGTGAACTGCCATTATTCTAGATATAGAATGACATTTGGGGTGTTATACCAAAAACCTGTCTTTATATAGATGGAGGACAAGCTATCTATCGCCCTATCATCATTGTTTCCCCTTTTATACTCTCTCTCTCTCTCTCTCTCTCTCTCTCTCTCTCTCTCTCTCTCTCTCTCTCACAGTGACCCTACCTCTCCATCTCTCTTCATTAGCATTATTCAGAAGTGAATAACAATTCGTGTTACAGTCATTTATGCTCCATTTTGTAAGGAACACCGGCTCTCTCTCTCTCTCTCTCTCTCTCTCTCTCTCTCCAGCCATTCCCCTTAGTATTCGGTGATCGTTCGTGCCTTTGTATTCCCCCTCTTTGCGAAGGGTACTCAAGATTGTCTCCTGGTCTATGAAGGGAGAACCTTCTCTCTCTCTCTCTCTCTCTCTCTGTTTCTGTATTTGTGTGATGCTGTAGCTCTCAAAGCTATAGGTTTTGTTTGTGAGTGTGAATACACATATATAAACATTTATGGGTGATAATTTTAGAGTACATTGTATTTTATTTCTCTCTCTCTCTCTCTCTCTCTCTCTCTCTCTCTCTCTCTCTCTCTCTCTCTCTCTCTCACACGTACTTTCTGTCTGTCTGTCTGCCTGTCTGTCTGTCTGTCTTTCTCGCCCTAAGCTGAAAGATGCACATAGAAATATGCAATGTCTATTCGAACATTTAAGTACACAAAGGTTTATATATATATATATATATATATATATATATATATATATATATATATATATATATATATATATATATATATATATAATATATATATATTATATATATATTTGTGTGTGTGTGTGAGTGTGTGTATTTACCGTTACGCCAAGCAACCTCATCCTATAAACAAACGCAAAACAAAAAAATAATAATAATAATGAATAATATCACTCTCTGGCACCAACCCCTTATCTGTAAAGAAGTCAGATAATCCCATATATGCATAATTCCCCCCTCTCTCTTTCTCTCTCTCTCTCTCTTATTATCATCCATTGGCTTTTCTTCTTCTTCTCTTTCTTCCTCTGCTTCTTCTTCTTCTTCCCTGTGATCACCTGCGGAACGTTTCTTGAACAGGAAGCAACATCAAAGAGACCGACTTGGAAGCCAATTTCCGTAAACAACAGAAAGATGGAAGATTGTTAGTGGATGCTTATGGATGCTTTGTAGAGAGAGAGAGAGAGAGAGAGAGAGAGAGAGAGAGAGAGAGAGAGAGAGAGAGAGGTGCTTTACCTCTTTTGTGATGATTACTATTATTATCATCATTATTATTATTATATATTTTTTTTTTTTGCTCTATCACAGTCCTCCAATTCGACTGGGTGGTATTTTATAATGTGGGGTTCCGGGTTGCATCCTGCCTCCATTAGGAGTCCATCACTTTTCTTACTATGTGCTCCGTTTTATTATTATTATTATTATTATTATTATTATTATTATTATTATTATTATTATTATTATTATTAGAAGTTTTGTGTTGTTTAGTCTGGTGTGGGAGATGGTTTTCATTGTTATAATTGTTGTTGTTTTATGCACACATACATACACACGCAAGCACGCAAACACACACACACATATATTATATATATATATATATATATATATATATATATATATATATATATATATATATATATATATATATATATATATATATATATATATATATATATATAAGGCACTTTCTCACAATATTTTTGCTATGCTGTATTCAACAACAACAACAGCAACAACAACAACAATAATAATAATAATAATAATAATAATAATAATAATAATAATAATAATAATAATAATAATAATAAATATTTTATAACTCTGACAACTACAAAGTTATATACGACCATTCCTCAAGATTAAAAAAAAATATAGATAATATTACAACATTAAACACGACAGCTTTATAACCCAGCAAGATGCGGGCTCCACCTGCCACCATCGTGAATTCTGACCACCTTTGCAGTTCTGACACCGCTGTCAGCTCTGATCGTAGGTTTCTGACACCGGCGGTGTCAGATCCGAATGGCTAGGAAACGCTGCGTCGTACGTGGTCGCAGACTCTACAAGCGACGTGAAAATCAGGAGTTAATGAAATCTGGGTTTCAAACGATGTAGAACTGTAGCATCCCTGTTTCCTCGTCTTTGGTCGGCTTATTCGTTTTGTGGCTGGTTTATACAATGTTTTATAGACCGGACGATATTAACCTTAGGTTTAGTTAGTATTTATACTTTTGATAACATTTAGAAGATATAACACAAGTTGCGTTTCCGATTAATTCTAGGGAAACGTAAGTTGGTTTATGGCTGGTTTATGCAGTTTTATAGACCGGACGGTATTAATCTAAGCTTTAGTTAGTATTTATACTTTTGATAATATTTAGAAGATATAACACAAGTTGTGATTCCTGTTAATTTTAGGCAAAGGTAAGTTGGTTTATACAGTGTTTTATAGTCCGAACGTTATAAACCGTTGGTTTAATTAGTATTCATGTTTCCAAAATATTTAGAGTATTTGTTGTATAGAAGTTTTATCTTATTAACCTGATTTTATGGTAGAATTTTAATGAAAAGTATGGTAGTTTAAGGTTGGTTTATATGGTATTTTAATCTCTACTTATTATAAACCTTAGGTTTAATCATTGTTTATATTTGTATTAATGTATCGAGGATATATTATGTAAGTTATTTTTCCTATGACTTGATCTTCAGGTAGAATTTTAACCGATATGAATATGGTTTAAGTTTGGTTTATACTTTTTTGTATATCCATGGTTTTATAAACCTGATGCTTAATAATTACTTTTATTTTCATTAATATTTCCGAGATATAACGTCCAATTATTTTCTCCCGTTGCTTCCAACGGTGGTTTAAGGCTGGTTTATACGGCGTTTTAATCTCTGCTTAGCATAAACCTTAGATTTAATTATTATTTATATTTGTAATGATATTCCTAAGATGCAATAAACAAGTATATCTCCCGGCCAGTTTATTTTTCACCTAGAATTGTAGCTAATATGAATTTGGTTGAAGGTGGGTTTATACGGTGTTTTTTGATCGGGAAATTATAAACCGTAGGTTTATATGGCTTTTTTTTATTATATTTCCAAGGTATAATATGCAAGTATTTTTTTTTCTCTCCTCTCATCTTAATTTCCAGATGCATCTTAGCCGATATGAATACAGGATTACTTGTTTATATTTTTTGCTAGTTGTGTAAATCTAGAAATTAAGGAATTGGTGTGAAATGTGAGAGAGAGAGAGAGAGAGAGAGAGAGAGAGAGAGAGAGAGAGAGAGAGAGAGAGAGAGAGAGAGCTAGCTAATGACGCTTCAGTGATGTTAATGACAACACAAAATACTGGATTATTGCCGCCTGCTGTACGACGGTTGCAACGGTGTAAAAACGCGAAATTGATTTCTCTGGAGAGAGAGAGAGAGAGAGAGAGAGAGAGAGAGAGAGAGAGAGAGAGAGAGAGAGAGAGAGATAGAATTAGTGATCTCTTTAGCAAGATTCATACTAAACACAGCGGTATTCGTACGTTACATAAAACTGCGCTAACGATTTCAAAAACTAAGACTCTACTTGATAGGAGACCGAGGTACGTAGGTAGAGAGAGGGTGGGAGAGAGAGAGAGAGAGAGGAGGGAATTAACGGAGGGAGGGGAGAGGGAGAGAGAGAGAGAGAGAAGAGAGAGAGGGAGAGAGAGGATGGCTACAAATGTTTAAAGTGGTAGTTCCCTGTCGCTCCCTCGTCTCGTAGAAAAGACCCGGGTTATCGGAGGTACAAACTCGACGGGGTGCGTTGGCTGCATAAAAACTCTACGGTGTCCTCCCGCCACAGTTCACTATCTCAAACCCTTATACTTTTACCTATTTTTAAGAATGTTCTTTTAAAAATAACTGTATGGTGTATGTAATAACACATGTCAGTATCTCAGATCCTTTACATATTATATATATTTTCCCCATTGTTTCACGTATATTTTGTAATGCTATCATTCATTATTTAAATGGTGAATACTCTAATACCTCAGACCCTTATTATATTACATATTTTCTCGTGGTTTAATGTATATTTTGTTATTCTGTAATTCCTTATGCAATAATTGAATAATCTAGTACCTTAGACCCCCATTATTATTATTATATTTTTCGTATTTTCACGTATTTTATGCAATTCTATCGTTCATTATCTGACGCAGTATTGTATTGATTACATTGAATGTAGTGTTATGAAACGGATGTAAACGCATATTAGATCTGTCATTACACTGAGCCCCTGATTTCGTTACACATTTTTCCGTATATTGACGTATTTTTGGCCTTTCTGTAATTCCCACTCTGGTTATTAAGCAATCTAAGACGGCATGGTATTGATTACATTGATGTAATGGTATGAAACGTGTTTTCGATGTTTATATATCATATATCATGTCAGTCGTGTTATCAGGGTTATCGGAAATGTAATTTTTTCTAGACCCTCATGTAATATATATTTCATGTTTATACGTATTATTACGTAGTGATTATATTGACCGTAATGTTATGACAGGTGTCGTATAAGATATAAGGTTTATTGTATTAATTTATGCAGAGGAGTGGGTCGGTAATTATAATGATTTATGAGGATAGATTTCGTTTTTTTCTCATTTGGGGAACACAGACTGTTATCATTGTGATACTAACGATTGTTTGTTGGTAATGATATTAACATTAGTAGTAGTAGTAGTAGTAGTAGTAGTAGTAGTAGTAGTAAGTAGTAATAATAATAATAATAATAATAATAATAATAATAATAATAATAATATTCTGGTTTTATGTGATATATGTAACAGAACATTGAAGATACTGGTGATAACAATATTATAAAAATTTTCCTACTACTACTACTACTACTACTACTACTACTACTACTATAATAATAATAATAATAATAATAATAATATAATATAATATAATATAATAATAATAAGAATAATGATAATAATAATAATAATAATAATAATAAATAATAATAATAAAATAAAAAATAATAATAATAATAATAATAATAATAATAATAATAATAATAATAATAATAATAATAATACCACCATCACATTGAGAAAAACACGAAACTTGTTCCCCTCATCCAAGGACCCCAAAACAAGACCCGAGGACAATCCAGCCCTTCCCGAAAATTCTTAGGGCTAAAACTTCGCCCAGAAGACTCACCCAAGGTCTTGGCCCCGTGTTCCCCCAGGGGAGAGAGAGAGAGAGAGAGAGAGAGAGAGAGAGAGAGAGAGAGAGAGAGAGAGAGAGAGAGAGGTGAGGGGTGTGAGGAAGGGGAGGTCCTAGGAGGGTTTTAAAGCAGCCTCTCCGAACTTTTTTGGAAGTGGACGGACCTCTTTCCTAAAGGAACCCCCTATTTCTTCTTCTTCTCTCTCTCTCTCTCTCTCTCTCTCTCTCTCTCTCTCTCTTCGACAGATGGGTTTAGTTGGGGGAATTTAGCTACGCGAGTGTTATTTAATTAAATTATAATTAAAAAAAACTATTTTTGCCTTTACTTATTTGTTCATATAGTATTATTTGTTTACTGTTAATACGTATATGATTATACATACATAAATACATATATATATATATATATATATATATATATATATATATATATATAATATATATATATATATATATATATATATATATATATATATATATATATATATTTATTCGTTACTTTTCCGTTGTTCCATGTATTTGTTAATCAGTAAATTATAATTCTCTCTCTCTCTCTCTCTCTCTCTCTCTCTCTCCCTCTTCAGTTAATTTCTCTTCATTTACCTTATCATAATTATACACTGACTAAATATAACCTTAAAATATATAACACTGAATTACATTATTTTAGAACTATCCTTGTCCGCATGACCTAACCAATTTATACCAAATTTTTCTCTTTTTTTTTATTTTTATTTTTATTTTTATTTTTTTTTTTTTTTCTAGAGGGGGCGGCAATTTCTGATTCAGTGAATTGCAGATTTATTTTTTTCCGTTCCAGTGTAATTTCTTTTCAATTTGTATCCGGTTACGTGTGCTACCACCCGCCCCCCCTTCCATAGATTTGCATTTGGGCCGGGGGAAGGGGAGGGCAGGAGGTGTCTAAAAATCGATTTCGCAAATTTTATTATCGATGGGGTAAAACTGGCGTTTTCGCTAGCATCTCTACGTTTGTCTGTTTGTTAGTGTCATTACTGAGAACTAAGAAAGTGACGTGGGGAGTTTTGTGAAATTTTAGACACCAGTTGACCTGAAGTTAAAGGGTAACTTGACCAGTTTTTACCAAATTCTGACTTATTATTATTATTATTTTACATCGTCAAGAACTAATTGATAGTCATGAGATTTAACAGAAAGATTTATTTCAAGTTTACAAAAAGAATAACTAATTTATGAGTTTGGATTTTATGATTTGGGCATCAATGAATTCTATTATATTTTTAATCCAAGATTACTTAAATTTGGTGGGAACTCTGTCAAATATCTGTATAGGCCTATTATAGTTTTACTTATGTATGTAGAACGTAAGTAACTACGCTCTGAAATTTGTCTATAGGCCTAATAGTTTTAAATGTTTGTTTTTAATGCTATGCGTCAGAAATATCACAGCAGTGAGTACACGAAAGTTGTACTAATTTTTATCAATTTTTACCAATTTCACAGCAGTGAGTACATGAAAGTTATCTTGATTCCAAGACAGACCCACCTCTCTATATATTGTACGAATTTTTATCAATTTTAACCGCGTAGATTAAAATTGGCAGTATCACAGAACATGTTGAACCTAACCTTTCAAAAATTGTTTGAATATTTTGGCAATTTCATATCTCAATTATATGATATTTTTCTTGTTTTAGTCTTTCGTGACAGTCGAATTGGGAGTTCAGTATTCAGAACTCGTGATTTGCTTTCGTTACACGCAAAGGAATCTGCAATATGGAGGTTAATTTTTCTCTTTATTTAGAACTAATCTCTCTAAAGATTGCCTTCAGATCAGGGATCATTTGTTTGCTTTTGTTTTTATTTATGTATTTTCTATCTATTTCTTGTACTTAGTAAATCTATTTGCATTTGGATTGTTTGTTGAATGTTCTTAGAATATTTTGTTTAGAAGAAAGATCAGTGATATTCTATTTATAAGAAAGATCAGTTTTATGTGTTAGATAATTATTTGGAAATCTGATCTCTCTCTATATAATCATATTAGATAATAATATATATATATATATATATATATATATATATATATATATATATATATATATATATATATATATATATATATATAATATATACACACACACACACACACACATATATAAAATTATATATATATATATATATATATATATTATATTATATATATATATATTATACACACACACACACACACCATATATATATATTATATATATATATATATATATATATATATATATATATATATATATATAATCCAAGGAATAACGATCTTGTAACATGATTTTCTTACAATTAGGATACTGTGGAACATGACAGCTTCAGATAATAAAGAAATAATGAATTCATATAGTAACACGTGAAAAGAGAATTAGGTAAAAACACGAAATGGGAAGTATGTAAATAAATGCGATTATTTTCATTATATAGTAAGAGAGATAACAGGAGATAATAATAGGTTAGCAATGCAAAAGGTGCTTGATTGAACATTTTAATCAAGGCATATTAATAAAGGTTTTGGTCATTTGAAAGAGAAAACAATTCATTGAAAAATATTCATAGGGTTCCGAAGCAATGTATAAGTGAAGCATTTTTAAATCGAGAAATATTACTGAAGAGATTTGGCCATTTGAAATAACAAAGTATGATTCTGACACAGCTGATGTATACACCTTCATTGGACAACTGACTTAGAAATAATGTAATGCAAGAGACGATTTGTCAATTTGTCTTTGATTTTGATCAAATCGAATAATACAGAAGAAAGAATATGAACATAATAACATTGTCTTGTAAAAAATGGTTTGGAACCACGAAGGCAGAACAAGGTGTCTTGTCGAAGCGAGGAAGGAGGCCTTGATTTGAAGCATAGGAGGAACAAGCCACAAGCAATAAACCTAGGAAAGCACAGATCGAAGCAAATAGTTATAATGAACAAGCACCAGGCATGGAGGAAGCCACAAGCTCCTATTTCAATCCAAAAACCGCAAGCACCAGGGATGCTAGTAAATCCACAAGCCACAAGCACAGACTGGGAGAATGACGAACGCATAAGCAAGCAAAAAAAAACGACAAGCAACAGAGAGAGAGAGAGAGAGAGAGAGAGAGAGAGAGAGAGAGAGAGAGAGAGAGAGAGAGAGAGCGAAAATGGAAGCCTCAAGTGGTTTAGGAAGGAGTGTCCTGTCTCTTTCAGAATACCTCTGGATTCCGGCTGGTCGCCAGGGTATCTACGGATACCCAAGGGGTATCCTGAGGGATCTGGCAGCTGGGAAAAGCTGGGGAGGAGGTCACAGGGGCACTCTGAAAGCAGCAAGGAATTGTGCAGAGGTCACAGAAGGAATTCGGGAAACTCCACTCAAGCAAGAACCAGGGACAGAGATGGAAGTAGATACCCAAGGCAGGAAGGGAGGGTGGGTGGATGGGTTGGGTGGCAAAACAGCTAGAAAGAACGACCGTCCTACCTAGGGGCATGCGGGCATAGGATGCTGTTGAGGGGTATGCCTTCAAGCTGGAATGAGGAAACCAGTGACGAGCCGAGTGCGTCACATCTGTAGCCTCGACATTGTCTGATTCGTGAGAAGGGAATACAATAATAACCTCTGTCAGTACTTTTGCAGTTATCATCTTGTGTCTGTCTGTCTGTCTGTCTGTCTGTGTGCAATCATTAAACCTCTCTCTCTCTCTCTCTCTCTCTGACAGTGTGTGAGCTTATCAAGTTCTACAGTAGATTCGCATCACCCGCGCATCTGATGTCTAGGCCAGTCCCGTACGACGCTCCTGATTGGCCGTTGATAAGCCAATCACAGGGAAACTCTCAATCTCTCTCTCGAGAGTTCACATAGGCAGGATGTATGTTCCACTTCTCCTGAGGGATACGTCTTTCAAAAGTATCCCTCCTCAGGAGAGGTGGAAACATACATCTTGCCCATGTGATCTCTCTCTCTCTCGAGAGAGAAACTGAGTTTCCAGCCTTGTGATTGGCTTATTAACAGCCAATCAGGAGCGTCGTAAGGGACTGGCCTAGACATCAGATGTAAGGGTGATGTGAATATATTACAGTATGTGATCTGAACCTCTCTCTCTCTCTCTGATAGTATGTAATAATTAACCTCTCTCTGGCAGTGTGTAAACTTGTCTGATACCAGTATGTAATAATTAACTTCTCTCTGATACTGTGTAAGCTTGTCTGATACCAGTATGTAAATGTGGCATCCATCCTTACACGTATGTAGTATGTAGTAGCATATAACTGAATGAATCAATAACCTATATCTGTATACAAGTATGTCCACTGTCCATATTTTATCAATAATCCCTACAAGTATGAAGTATATAATCTTAATAATAACCTTTTATGTATCAGTAACCTCTGTCAGTATGCAAGCATGACCCAAGTAGTAAGTATCAATAATCTCTTTTAATAATGTAGACCTGACCCATAGAAGTATCCGTGAAGTTGAAAATAAGTGATAGACTTATAAACATTTTAAAATACTACAGAAACAATACGACATTTAATTAAGCACTGTTCAGCACATAAACTATCAGGTGATTTTAGGTGATTAAAGCAATAATCAATATATGTGTGTAGTCTGCTTTCCAGGAGGTAGACATTATTTATCAGGAGATGCATTTATTGTAAAAAACAGGGTGATACAGTGTCTGTATACAGGGATCGAGAGAGATGGGCGTTTATACAGGGTTACAGATGTAAAGAATGAATGTATAGGCCTACTGGTTTACTTTGTACATTAAGTTTCGTGGGATATACAGGTGTTTAAAAATACAGTGTGCGTTACTTTGCATAATATTTTCCAAGTTATATAGTCATGGAGATATACAGGCACTGTATGAATAATAAATGAATATAACAAGAGAAAAATAACATATAGTATCATCATCATTTTGCAAGACACATGTACATAAAATACAGTAACTGTAGGTTTGACTGTACAGCAGAGACTGATATTATAGATACATACAGATTTTGAAAACAGTCAAATAATAAAACCTGTTTTATTTTAAGCTGACTCAGCAAATGAGGGAACGTCAGGGCCAATTCTTAATAGCTTGTTCTAATTTCAGGTGACGAAGCATTACAGGGGTGTAACTAAGGCTGTGCTAAAATCAGGTATCCAATCAGTGAATATTTGGTAATTCCTGGTTTTACTTAGTGGAGTGGGAATCAATTTATAAATGTTCTCTCTTCCTCTCCTTCCCTTCCTCTCCTTCTCCTCCTCCCCCTTCTTCTTCTTCTCCCCCCCTGCCTTCCCCTCCCTTCCTTCTCTCCTCTCTCTCTCTCTCTCTCTCTCCGTCTCTCTCTCTCTCTCTCTCTCTCTTTCTGTATCTTTTACCTAACAGCTATATATATATATATATATATATATATATATATATATATATATATATATATATATATATATATATATATATATATATATATTCCCTTGTTATATCGACCTAGGCATATCTTATGATATAACAACAACCAGGTTATAAAAGATCCCTCTTAGGATATACCACTACCCTGATAATGACAGATATAATGACAGAAAATGATGATAATGATATATATATATATATATTTGTATGTATATATATATATATATATATATATATATATATATATATATATATATAATATATATATATATATAACGCAGGTTATAATTACAGTCATTATACAAAGCCAATGATGACTTGGTTTATAACAGGATATAATTATTTACCAATTAACGGACATTTAATGATATATCCTTGCTAGGAAAAAGCATGTTATAATTAATCATTATATGAAACCAATATTACTCTAAAACAGGATATAATGATTTAACAAAGTCAAGGAATATTGAACATGATTAAGGATTTGGGTAAAATATGTATTAGAGTTTCATAATGAATGTTAATATTTTTTTGTGCAAGACTGCAAGGATTTGGTTAAAATATTTGTTAGTTTTAAACTGATTATAAGTCATTTTTTTTATAGATGTCTGGATTACTTATATACATGTGGAAATGCGTTTGCATAGATATATTTTAGTGGTGCATAATTATATATACATACAGGAAGAGTATGCGTGTGCATACACGAAAGCCATACATACATACAAACAGTTTGTGTGTTTAAATTCATACAATATACGCTTGCACACACTCCTAAATCCATATGTGGTGTTCAGTAGACAAGGATTTTATTTCTACTGTTTTTTTTTTATCAGTGAATAAACACGCCCCAAAAACACACACATACGCAAACAAAATACCCCCACATTCGATGAGGATTAAAAAAAACCACAAAAACTCACACAGTCGACCAACGAACGACCTTAAAAAATAAAAAAATAAATAACTCAATTTGTTGGCACTGCATATTGACACATAACATACGAGAATCACCATATTGGAGGGTACACAGTATCAAGAATCGCGCAACGAGAGAGGGAGAGAATAAGCGTTATTAGGGGGTGAGTGTGGTGGTTGGGGAGGCGTGAGGAGGTGTGAGGAGGTGTGGGGAAGGTGGAGGAGGCGTGGGGAAGAGTGTGTGTGGGGGGAGGGGGAAGAGACAGGTGGGAAATGAGGCGTTAACTTAACTTGATGACAGCCTCTCGATCTGAGCCCCGCCGATAACAAGATTGTTTTGATGGTGCGTTCTTTTCAGACAGAATTGACTGGAGTTGATGACAATGAGGTGGAGGGTGGATAGATGCCTTTGCAACGCCCCCCCCCTCTACCCCGGCCCCGCTCCCTTAAAAGAGGTTGCGTTTATTTTGAGATTTTAAGAAGATATATATGATAATTTTTGGTCTTTTGTTTAAACCCACCCTTCTTGGATATCGTTCATTTTGAAATTGTTTACGAATATATGATTAATTTGGTTTTTTGGGGGGAACCCACCTAGCTGAAAAAACGTTAAGAATATTTTAACATATTTTGAAAAATTTCGGTCTTTTGTCGGATATCTTAAAGAGGTTGCGTTCATTTTGAAACTGTTTACGAGAATATTTTAACATATTTTAAGAATATGTAACTTGTAGTTTGTTAAACCCCTCCTTCGAAAAAGGTTGTGTTCATTTTGACGTAATTCAAAAACTCAAGATGACTTTCTTGTCATTAAAACCAACCTTATTTTTGAAAAGGATTTCGTTCATTTTAGCATAATTTTGTTAAATCTGTGGTAATCTTGTTTTTGCTTTTTTTTTTATCAATAAAGGTAATTATTTTGCTTGTTTGTATGTTACCAGGTAACTATAGCTCTGAAACTAAAGGATAAATATTATTATTATTTTTTTATTATATTTATTATTATATTATTAATTATTATGTTATTATTGGTTCTTATTATTTTATTATTATTGTATTGTTATTATTATTAATATTATTATTCTTATCATTAATGTATTCTTCAATCCTTAAAAAGATTAAAAATTATTCTTATATTATTATTAGTTATTATTAATTATTAGTGTATTCTTCAATCCTTAAAAAGATAAGAAATATTCTTATATTTACTATTATTATTATTATTATTATTATTATTATTATTATTATTATTATTATTATTATTATTATTATTATTATTATTATTATTATTATTGTTGTTGTTGTTGTTGTTGCTGTTGTTGTTGCATATCATAAAGTGATATGCATATCAATGTTTGCATATCATAAAGTGTTCCTATTATTATTATTATTATTATTATTATTAATATTATTATTATCATTATTCTTTTATCTATCTCTTCATCACTATTTACAAACAACCCCCTCCCCCCAACAAATATCTGCCAACAGTCTGTCAAAATAAAAAAAAAATAAAATAAAAACACAACCCGGTTAATTCTATATTACTATTTGCTTGCGTCACTCTCAAAAAGAACCTGGCTGGTATTTGTTGTAATTGTTCCAGGGTTGTGGGTTGTGGGTGAGATATCCGCGGGGTTGTGTGTGAGTTATCCGCGGGGTTGTGGGTGAGTTATCCGTGGGGTTGTGGGTGAGATATCCGTGGGGTTGTGGGTGAGTTATGCGTGGGTGAAAGGGCCCAAATGATTATTAGCTGTTTTGGGGGTAATTTTCTTTGCTGGATTTTGAAGGCGCTCAGCTTTCTAAATGTACTTTCTTTTCAGTGCTTTCTATTACTTTCTAATTGCTTTCTAACGCTTTATCATTCTTTCTGGTGCTTTCTATTGCTTTATAATGCTTTCTAATTACTTTCTGATGTTTTATAATTGCTTTCTAATTACTGTCTAGTTCTTTAGACTAATTACTTTCTAATGCTTTCTAATTGAATTATAATTGCTTTCTGTTGCTTTATAATGCTTTCTAATTACTTTATAATGTTTTCTAATTATTTCTAATGCTTTATAATGTTTTCTAATACTTAATAAGGCTTTCTGTTTGCTTTCTAATTACTTTCTAACGCTTTCTGATTGATTTCCAATTGATTTCTAATACTTTATAAGGCTTTCTATGTAATTAGTTTGTTTTTGATTTGCATATATTTGTAAGTACATAAATTATTTGTATCTATTTTTTTAGGTAAGAAAGGGAGAGAGAGAAGAGAGGGAGAGAGGAGAGAGAGAGAAGAGAGAAGAGAGAGAGAGAGAGAGAGAGAGAGAAGAGAGAGAAATAATGCCTTTCCATCAATAAAAAATAAAATTTTGATATATATATATTTGTAAGTACAAATATTAGATATATTTTTTAGGTGAAAGAGGAAGAGAGAGAGAGGGGGAGGGGGTGAGGAGGGAGAGGAGAGAAGGATAGAGAGAGAAGAGAGGATGAGAGAGTGAGAGAGAGAGAGAGAGAATAGGCTTTCCATCAATAAAAAATAAAATTTGCTAAAACATATGTATATTATATATATATATATAATATGAGAGAGAGAGAGAGAGAGCGAGAGAGAGAGAGAGAGATGAGAGAAGAGAAGATGAGAGAGAGGCTTTATATCACTAAGAAATAAAATTTTCATAATGTATGAGAGAGAGAGACACGAGGAGAGAGAGAGAATAAATTACAATAAAAATAACAAAATTTTGATAAATATCTTTAGATATAGAGAGAGAGAGACGAGAGAGAGAGAGAGAGAGAAATAAGGCTTTCATGCAATAAAAATAAAATGTTGATAATGCATGAGAGAGAGAGAGAGAGAGAGAGAGAGAGAGAGAGAGAGAGAGAGAATTTAGGCTTTACTCAAAAATAAAATTTTTGATAGATAAGACAGAGAGAGACGAGAGAGAGAGAGAGAGAGAGAGAGAGAGAGAGAGAGAGAGAGAGAGAGAGAGAGAATAAGTTTTACATCAATAAAAATAAAATTTTGATAATATATGAGAGAGAGAGAGAGAGAGGAGAGAGAGAGAGAGAGACAGATCTTACTAGACCATTTATATGAATACTACTGCTATTACTACTCTCTCTCTCTCTTTTCCATATTCATGGCTCCTTCAAAGTTCAAACCCGTGAACGTATGGCTCCCTCTCTCCGCCCTCCCCCTCTCTCTCTCTCTTCCCCAGGGGGGATTTGAGTTGGTCCCCCCTTTCCAAGGGACCCCCTGGGGAGCCATTGTGTCCATTGTATCCCCTTTAACCCCCGAGGGGCACCCACCTGTCAACAGTGCGCCACCCACAGATTTGCCATACTGCTGCCCCAATGGTTTTTAACAGACTGGCCCGATGGTGGTGGGGTTCTCTCTCTCTCTCTCTCTCTCTCTCTTTCTCTCTGTCTCTTCTCTCTTTCTCTCTCTCTCTCTCTCGTCTCATCCTTCTCTCTCCCTCTATCTCCTCGTCTTCTCTCCTCCTGCTAGTGCTCTACCAATACTCCTTAGAAACAGTTATAAATCTATTTGATATAGAAAGAGCGAAACCTCTCTCTCTCTCTCTCTGAGCGTAATCGCCTTTGTAAATCTCCTCAGAGAGGGATTACGAGTGGGGTGAATGGCCCTGGGCGTGATAATCGCTAGTAATCGCCGATAATCGCCGGTAATCGCCGATTAAGTAGCTGTTGCGGTCTGGCGCGAGTAGGATAATAAGGGTGTGTTTGTGTAGATGAGTCTCTCTTTCTCTCTCTCTCTCATCTCTCTCTCTCTCTCTCTCTCATCCAATTCCTCTCTACTCTCTCTATATATATATATATATATATATATATATATATATATATATATATATATATATAAATATATCTATATATTATATATATATATATATATATATATAATATAATAATGTATGTATGTATGTATGCATATATATATATATATATATATATATATATATATATATATATATATATATATATATATATATATATATATATATATATATATATATATATATATATATATATATATATATATATATATATATATATATATATATTCTCTCTCTCTCTCTCTCTCTTTCTCTCTCATTGTGTCCACTCACACTAATGTACACTCTGGCCCATCCTAATTATTCCCCACCATCGACCTAACAAGGGTCTAATGCACAACACGGGTTTGGGGGGGTTGGGGGGCCAGGGGGTCGGGAGGGGGGGAGAGGGGCCTGTTCTCCCCTTCCTCTGAGGACAATTGTTGTTTTGTTTTTTTTATTTGGCCGTGGTTTTTTTTCTGGTGTTGTTGAGAATGTTGTCAGTGGTGGTATTATAATTATTGTTATTATTATTATTATTATTATTATTTTAGTTTTTAGTTTTACATATTATTATTATTATTATTATTTTTTGGAGATAACCAACATTACCACTCACTACTGCTTTACTCTCTCTCTCTCTCAATTTAGGAAATATCTAACAATTTGAAACCAGTCACAAGATTCATTAAAATACATTGAATCTGAAAAACCTAAAAGAACGACCCTTGTCCTGCCTTCTCACTCAGTGATGAGAAATGAGTCCAATTCGACCGTAATATCGTCTTTTCATGAATAAATAAGAAATAGAAATGACTATAGATAATAATAACATAAAAACATACAGGAAAAACGAGGAAAAGGCGTTAAAGTATATAACAAAAAACGTGAAAAAACTAAAACCTAAAAGAACGTCGATTGCAATCACTTTTCAATCAGACAGAAAATGCATAAAATTTGACAGTAATTTTGCCATTTTAGCAATAAATACAAAATTAATGAAACTGTAAATTATAATATAATGAAACGCAAGAAAAATAGCATGCGAAAAAGCACAAAAATACACCAAAAAAAAGCAGTAAAAGAAAAAAACCTTAAAAGAACGTCCCTTGAGCTGACTTGTCAAACGTCGCAACAGAAAACGGGAAGAGGAAACACGAAGTTAGGGAGAAGTTTCCGTTGCTATGACAACCAGAACGAAGCGTCCGACTTCTTTTTTTCTCTTTCTTTGTTTTCCTGTTATTGGGGATTTGTCTTTATGTTGCCTTTATCTTGGCCTTCTTTTTTTTTGTCTTTATTATCTTTCACCTTCTTTTTATTCCTGTAACTTTTTATCTTTTCATTGATGTTTTCCTTTGATTTTTTCTTGATTTTTAATGGAGTTTATTTGGGCCAAGATGAAATCAGTGGTCATTTTGCTGTGTTTTAAAACTCACAGAGCGAGTTTTTTTTAGCAATATCAAAACAGAAGTCAGTTTCCAGTGTGTTTTTTTTAAACTGATATAAAAACAAGCACCATTTATGTGTTTTAAAAAACTCACAAATCTTTATTTTTTTGGGCAAGAATAAATCAGTCGTCATTTTCCTGTAAGTCTTTATTAATATGAATACAGATAACATATATGTTTTAAAAACTCACAAGCGAGTTTTTTTTTCAAGATCAAAACAGTAGTTAGTTTCTCGTGTGTGCTTTGTTTTATAAATATAAAAACAAGCACCATTTGTGTTTTAAAACACGAAAAAACACAGATCTTAATCCTGGAGTTTTGATTGGTTCATAGATTCACTTCAAATGCCGGGATTAATATCTATGTTTTTACGTGTTTTAAAAACACCTATGATAACAGTTTTTATATTAATTCACAACAATGTAATTAGTGTTTTTTATTTAAAAATAACTTAAAGCTCTAGTATTGATATCTGCGTTTTTACGTGTTTTGAAAACACACGAGTGATACCAGTTTCAGTTTTGATTTAAAATAAGTTTGAAAATTTAATTAGTGTGTTTTATCTGGCTTCTAAAAATCACAAAAAAACCAGGATTAAGATATGTAATTTTGCGTGTTTTAAAACACATAAATGGTGTTTTTTTTGTATTAATAAACAGACACACAGGAAACTGACCAATAAAAAAACTCACACTGTGAATTTTTAAAACACAAACATATTTAATAAAAAAAAACTCATGAAACTGACCACTGTCTTGCTTTTGCAAGAAAAACTCACTTTCTGTGAGTTTTAAAAAGACACAAATGGTGGTAGATTTTTGTATTAATGATAAAAAATACACATTAAATTGCTCTAGTCTAGTTTTCTAGTGTGTGTGATTTACAATGAGAGAGAAGAGAGAGAGAGAGAGAGAGAGAGAGAGAGAGAGAGAGAGGTGGGGCGAGACATCTAATCATCTCTCTCTCTCTTACAGACGTCAAGGAAGCTCCTCCAAGATCTTCCGAATAAGTCGAAGAGAGAGAGAGAGAGAGAGAGAGAGAGAGAGAGAGAGAGAGAGAGAGAGAGAGAGAGGAAGCCGCCATCCATTTAATCGAATAAGGTGGTATTGATTAGTCTTCTCCGTTTAAGGGACGGATTCGTTTATGCAAACAAGGAACACATCTCTCTCTCCCTCTCCCTCCCCCTCTCTTTAATAACTCCCTCCTCCTACCCCCTTCTTTCTGTCCCCCCCTCCTACCTCTGTTGGGGATTTTAAAAATTGTCCGGAAATAGAAATAAATATTCGATTGTTGCTCGTTTTTAATCCGGACACCCAAACACTTCCTGTCGGCGTATCCGAACACTATGTGGCCGTAATTAACGTCCGGTTGTCTTTGTATAATTACTTAAGAATCTTTTTTTTTTTCATCCGGATATCCGGTATAGAGGCGTAACCGAATGAATTTCAAACTCTTTCCCGTTTACTGTCGGCGTATCCGAATTTATACGGCCATATCCGACGTCCAATTGTCTGGTATGTATAAAAAAGTAAGTTTATCTTAGTTTTACCAGACCACTGAGCTGATTAACAGCTCTCCTAGGGCTGGCCCGAAGGATTAGATATTTTTACGTGACTAGGAATCAATTGATTACCTAGCAACGGGACCTACAGCTTATTGTGGAATCCGAACCACATTATATCGAGAAAGGTATTTCTATCACCAGAAATAAATTTCTCTCGTTCCGCGTTGCTGGTATGTATAACTAAAACCTTCTTTTATCCGGACATTCGGTAGAGGGGGATATCCGAATATAGAAACATCTTTATTCCGGTTAAGCAAACGTTCCCTCATCCGGTAACTCCGGATTAACGGCTTACCCGCCGCGATTATCCGGACCTAATCCGGTTGTTAGAACACCCCCCTCCCCGGATTCACGCGTGGCCGTATTTTAATAAGGCCCGGATGTGTGAGTGATCTGATTTTAGGCTTATTTCGGGGTCTTATTTTCCTGACTCTCTCTCTCTCTCTCTCTCTCCGACGAGATCATCCTCACCCGAAATGCCTGCTGTTCTCATCACCTGCATTTGGGTGCGCCAAATTAACCCACCGAAATTCTCTCTCTCTCTCTCTCTCACACTTTCTTTCTCATTGCAATGCAACGGGCAGACAAGGACGCACCAACTCTTTCTGTTGTCCGGTCCAAAATTACACTTGGACTCGGACCCTAATTCTCTCTCTCTCTCTCTCTCTCTCTTTAGGAGTAATTTATCTGAATTATTTGTGATTATACATTCGGTTCGATTTTGCCTTTAAAACGGTCCTTAAAATTTTATCAAATTCCTCAAAATTGCTTTAAAAATTCCTTAAAATTGCTTTCAATATGTCCGAAAATTCCTTTAAATTCCACCAAATTTCGGCCCCAAAATTTTAATTCCTGAAAATTCTCTAAAATTATTTTGAATTACCCAAAATTCACTCAAATTCCTTAAAATTCTGTCAAGTTGTTTTAAGAATTCCGTATAATTGTTTAAAAAATTCCCCCAAATTCCTTAAAATTCTCTCCAATTCTTTTTAGAATTCCCAAAAATTGTTTAAAAATTCACAAAATCCCTTAAAATTTTATCAAATTGTTTTAAAATTCCTTAAAAATGTTAAAAAAAAAAACCCAAAATTCCTTAAAATTTTATCAAATTGTTTTTTGGAATTCCTTAAATTTTTTTTACAAATTTACAAAATTCCTTAAAATTTAATCACATTATTTTTAGAATTCCTTAAAATTGTTTAAAATTTCCACAAAATTCCTTAAAATTCTATGACGTTGTTTTTTGGAATTCCTTAAAATTGTTTAGAATTTTCGCTGATTCCATAAAATTCCTTGAAATTCTCTCAAGTTCCTTAAATTCCCCAAAATTCCCTCAACTTCTACTTCCAGTCTACTCCTTCATTTTCTCCTACTCCCATCTACCCCCTCTACTTCATTGCTCCCTGACCTACTCTCCTATCTACTCCATCTACTCTTTCGCCTACTTCTATATCTACTCCCCTATTTACTCCTTCATCTACTCCTTATTCCTTCTACTCCCTCACTTACTCTCCTATCTACTCCCTCACTAAACCCCCTATCTACTCCATCTACTCCCTCACTTACTCTCCTATCTACTCCTTCATCTACTCCTTATTCCTTCTACTCCATCTACTCTCTCACTTACTCTCCTATCTACTCCTTCATCTACTCTCCCCGTCTACTCGAAAGCAGCGTCTCCGCCATGGTAGGATTTCCTCTTCTCTCTCTCTCTCTCACCATTATGGCGGCAGTACTCGGATGGATGATGCAAATTGATCGATGGGATTGAAGATTGACAGACGTAATTTGCATCTGTTCAGCTCTCTCTCTCTCTCTCTCTCTCGTCTCCTCTCTCTCTCTCTCTGTGCAGTCCTCTTGTTCAGTTGTAATTTAATGGTTTACATTTGTATCATAATCATTTTCTTAATAATGATGATAATGATATTGAGATGGTAATGATAGTGAGTTGATGTGATGGTGGAGATAGGTTGATGATAATGATAGTAAAGTAGTGATGATCATAATGGGGAATAGATAGTGTTGATAAAATGAATAACAGTGAGTGAAGATATATATATATATATATATTATATATATATATATATATATATTATATATATTATATCTTTCATCTTTATGATGAAGTATATATATAAATGTTTTCTGCAATCATTTTTAAAACTTTAATTAATAAAAATATTAGACTGTTTCAAATGCCTTTGATTTATGGTATATATATATATATATATATATATATATATATATATATATATATATATATATATATATATATATACCATAAATCAAAGGCATTTGAAACAGTCTAATATTTTTATTAATTAAAGTTTTAAAAATGATTGCAGAAAACATTTATATATATACTTCATCATAGAATTCTAAATTCATAATTCAGCATTAAAACAATTGTTTGATTTAGCTGCTGTTAGTAATATTAATAATTTATATTTTATGAGTAATGATTCACTGAAGCTTCACTAAAATACTATATATAAATTTGGCTACTGTGGCAAGTTTCCAGTTAGGGATTTTCTCTTTATTTTTGTCAGTGTTTTGTGTTCATATTTATTACTTTGTCTACATTATTTGACTGTCCTTTCTAACACTAATAATTGTTTCTTCAGCTGAATTTCATCTGGATTTTGTTTTAAATTTTATAGTTTTATATTTCATATAATACTTGGCAACTTAGTGTCATTGTTCCATGAGTTTTTTTGTGCTTTTTTTGGCCTTGGGTTTTTATATCAAACAGTTTTCTTATATAATTTTTATCTATAATACAGACAGAGATTTTGAATTGGCTATAAAGAATATACTTTCCTAAAGAAGCATTTAAATATTCAGAAATATCAGAACATTTGAAACTGACATCCAGAAAAGGTAGCAAAAACATTTATTAACCTTCATTCAAGTGGTAAGCAATATCTAGCATTTATACTATGGGTTTCCAATTAGTAAATATCTTTTCTTTACGTGTTCTGGTTCTTCGTTTTTTTCTACATCATTTAAATAGAATATTGCTAAGGAATAGTGCGAAAAATGTTACTACTTACCATTGTAAATATTCGAAAAATTTTTATTCACATGATGCCATAAATTATGGATTCTCTGGGATGTGTTTATCATTAATTTTAACTGATTAGCATGTGGCATCTCTTTCATGGTTGACAGTTTATGAATTTTCTTGATAGGGTATTAGGGGGCCCTGTTCTGTTTGGGAATCACTCTTAGTAAATATTTTACTTTAAAAATCTTAAGATTAAGACAAAGAACTGTAAAGTTTATGTGCGTTAATGTTTATCGACTTTTTAATCAAAATGAAACTGAAGTATATGGCATCTCTCTAGTAAGTTTCCAGCTGTAAGATATACTCCATTTTTGTTTTGCTTTTGTGCTTTGTACTCGTCACTGTTTTTACTCTGTATGTAATTCCCACGAGATTCACACAGGGTACATTGGCATTTGCCAACTGTTTATTTGAAAGCGCCTGACTCATACAACATCTCTCGCAAACTTGCCAAGTTGTAAATTGCCTTCGTTTGACTGGTTGCAGCCGATTTTCATAACACCAGGGACTTTTATTCATCACCGCATCAAACTTGACATTTTTTCCCCAACCCAAGATCACGACAGGAAACGCCACGAGCGAAAAATGTTGAAAAAGAAAGGTTAAAAAATTAGACAGATTATTTCCTCCCCCCATGAATGAAACGAGATTGCAGCGTTTGGCAACTCCGTCTACATCTCTCTTTCCCGCCACTGCCAGAGTTGCCAGAGAGTGACAGAGAGATAAAGAGAGAGAGAGTTGCCAACTGGCGCATTTCCCTTCGCAGCCATTTTTTTTTTGTAACCGACCGCTGTTTCGACATCATTTCATCAGCAGCGCGTCCATGAAAGAGAATCAAAAGGAATTTTGTCCTTTCATACGACGGGCTTTGAAAGCGCCGCGATTATTCTTTTGATATTTCCACGGAGAGATTTTCATATTTTGCAATTATTAGGGTTTCGTGGGGGACAGGGCTTTCGCTGCTGTTGCTGCTTCTGCTCTTGCACCTGCTGCTTGATGCTTGCTTGATGGTCCTCCTGCTTTCTACTGCTAGCTTAATGCTTGCTTGATGGTCCAGCTTTCTACTGCTAGCTTAATGCTTGCTTGATGGTCCAGCTTTCTACTGCTAGCTTGATGTTTTCTTGATGGTCCAGCTTTCTACTGCTACCTTAATGCTTGCTTGATGGTCTAGCTTTCTATTGCTAGGTTAATGCTTGCTTGATGGTCCAGCTTTCTATTGCTAGCTTAATGCTTGCTTGATGGTCTAGCTTTCTATTGCTAGGTTAATGCTTGCTTGATGGTCCAGCTTTCTATTGCTAGCTTAATGCTTGCTTGTGGTCAGCTTTCTAGCTGCTAGCTTTAATGCTTGCGTTGATGGTCCAGCTTTCTATTGCTAGCTTAATGCTTGCTTGATGGTCTAGCTTTCTATTGCAAGGTTAATGCTTGCTTGATGGTCCAGCTTTCTATTGCTAGTTTAATGCTTGCTTGAAGATCCAGCTTTCTACTGCTAGCTTAATGTTTGCTTGATGGTCCAGCTTTCTATTGCTAGCTTAATGCTTGCTTGATGGTTTGCCTGATGGTTGATGCTTGTTATTGTCTCTACTTGCTTGCTGCTAGCTTGATGTTTTCAATGTTCCTGCTTGCAACTGTTATTGCTGCCTTTTCAACTGTTTTATTTTTCTATTGAAAAATATTCTGGAATTTCACGAATTCTGTAGAATATTTTATTTTTCTATTGAAAAATATTATTTAATTACACTTCTGTAGAATGTTATTTTTCTACTGAAAAATATTCTGGAATTTCACGAATTCTGTACAATATTTTATTTTCCTATTGAAAAATATTCTGGAATTTCACGAATTCTGTACAATATTTTATTTTTACATTGAAAAATATTTAATTTCACGAATTCTATAGAATACCTTATTTTTCTATTGAAAACTATTCTTTAATTTTACGAATTCTGTACAATATTTTACTTTTCTATTGAAAAATATTTAATTTCACGAATTCTATAGAATACCTTATTTTTCTATTGAAGACTATTATTTAATTTCACGATTTTCGTAGACTAATTTATTTTCGTATAAAATATTCTTGAATTTCACGATTTCTGTAGAATATCTTATTTTTTAATGTGAAATATTTTCCATCGTCGAATTTTGTAGAATAATTTATTTTCGTATCATAAGATATTCTAGGATTTCACGAATTCTATGGAACATTTTATTTCCCCTTCTTCAGTATCCTTCATTTTTACGTATTCTGTAGAAATAACTTTGTAGAAACACCTGACACATTCTTTACCTAATTCTACAGTTTTATAGAACACTCCCAAACATCAGTATTCTATAGAATCTCTACTGTATACTTGAACAATTCGGGCACCGGAATTCCATCCTTACTTCCTTTTTTTATATAGGATATTGTAATTTACTGCTGTTAAAGGAGATGCTGTGGGATTCCCACCCCGTCGGACTCTATAGGAAGCAGTTTTCAATGCTCTTATTATTATTGTTATTATTATTATTATTATTATTATTATTATTATTATTATTATTAAAGAAAGAGGGAAAGCAATAAATGATAATGTTATATTTTCTATTTTTGAATGAGTTTTTTTTCCTGTTTTATTTTGGTTTAAGGTAATAATAATAATAATAATAATAATAATAATAATAATAATAATAATAATAATAATAATAATAATTCTTGACTTCTCTGTTTGATTACAATAATAATAATAAAAATAATATTATTATTATTATTATTTGGCTTCTCTGTCAAATAATAATGATAATGATAATATTTATTACTATTATTTGGCTTTTCTGTTAAATAATAAAAATAATAATAATAATAATATAATAATAATCTTTTACATTTCATGCGCATCATTAGAAAAATTACCACCAGAGAGAGAGAGAGAGAGAGAGAGAGAGAGAGAGAGAGAGAGAGAGAGAGAGAGAGGACACCACCCCAAATCATCTGGCGTCACAATTGACAAGGTGTCCCATTGTCCAAAATCACTGAGTGACAGATTGTTCTACCATTGACTCCCAAATCGCCGTTTAAAAACCACATATTTTTGGCGTTTGGAACTTTCTTCCGTGTTCCCAGGCGCTTGCAGGTGAAAGCTGCATGCTTGGAGACTGCGCAGGCGCAGAGGTGTGATAATTATCGGGCGATGATCGCTGATAATTTGATCATTTTGTCGCGTGGTCCTTATAACGATGGCCATGCTGGGATGGTCATGTATCGAGTCGCTGCTGCGTTTAGGAGATTTATTACTTTCGTTTATTATTTTCCCATAATTCCCGGACGACTTGCGCATTACCGCGTCGACAACAAGCCTCATCAAACATCAAAGATGCTATTCGTAACATCGAAACATCGCGCAGTCTATCGCAAACATCGCAAAGCGTCGATGTTATCGAAGTTCAACATCGGCGGAATCCGGTCGGCTACAGCCATTGTGTACGAGAGAGAGGGTGTCCAGTCCAGTATGGTAGCGCTCGCTAGATATAATTGCCACCGTCCGAACGTCCGCATCCGCGCTAAGAAACGCGTCGGTGACGCTCGATTCAGAGCGCTGACTGACCTATTTTCATAACGACGACGTGAAGTAATGACTCACGATTCATTGCAGACCAGACAGGTCACGTTTAAACAGCGGAAAACGCAAAAACACTCGCTTTTGGCGCGCGAATTCGCGCCGGCCGCTGGCTTCGCCCGGGGGAACGAGACACCGCCGCTTGTATCCCTTCTGTCTGTCTTCCCGGTCGCATCGGCATTTTGGGCATTTTGCGCGCGCGCGTAAGGCGGGAAATCACGGGCAGCGGTGCCCAGGCTTTTCATGAAGACTCGCCGGACTTGTCAGTGTGTTTTTGCTACGCCAGGGTGTTAGAATCCGTTAATAGAATGCGTCAGAAGGCGACGAACGTGTCGAGTGTCGGCCTTTCTCGCCGAGCAGAAATGAATGCATGAATTGTTTACGTATTCTCTCGTCAATTTTAAGTCGCCCTGAGGTCATATTCTTACATGGGATCAAGTCACGGTTTCCCGACGTCTCTGTGGTCAATTTATGAAGGCTTCGTGACCTCAGGTCACGAAGAAGTCGTTCAAAAACGATTCGTCCATGCGAAAATATTCCCAGGGGACCACACTCGCCGTGCGTCTACACATTGGTACTTTCTCGGGCGAGAATGATGACAAAAAAATTAGCTTTTAAAAACGACAAGCGAAGGTGACAAACTACCTAAACGACTAACCAAATGACAGATGAACTCTAAAGGAACCCCCGGAACCCTCTAGATCAGACAGGAACCGCCCTCACAGAACCAATTCGAATTCGGAAACCTCAGACGCGCCTGACTGACTTGCGTGCGGGGAGGAACTAACCGCCCATTCAAAAGACAACAATAACTCGCCCATTCTTTTATTCCCTTCCACCTCACCCCCACCCTACCCCATCCCTTACTTTTTTCCCCCCTTTTTTCTTCCCTTTCTTCCCGTCCTTATTGTCGCAGCAGCAGCGGCAGCAAGCGACAAGCTTGTAGTGGCGCTGATGATGAATCAATTTGTCGCTGTGTTGTGATAATCAGGTCATTGTGCTGTCTAGTCCCCGTCGCGTGGGGCATTGTTCGAAGGGGTATTTTGGCATGCCCTTAATAATGCCCCTCTATTTATCATTCTCGTTATTTTTTCGTGGCTTTTTCGCTCACTTGACGCTTGTGTCTGCCCTGACAATGTTTGACAGTTATAATATATTTTTAAAAAATATCAAATACCTATTTTAGCTTCCTAATAATG
Organism: Macrobrachium nipponense; assembly: GCF_015104395.2. Lineage (NCBI taxonomy): Eukaryota > Metazoa > Arthropoda > Malacostraca > Decapoda > Palaemonidae > Macrobrachium > Macrobrachium nipponense. The sequence continues at coordinate 6,994,511 of NC_087223.1, forward strand.
TCCCGTTATTTAAGATTAGCTACCGTTATTTCTTATACTAAAATTAATTATTATTCTCTCTATTATCTATTATTCCCCTTCCTATTATCAGCATTCTCTTTTAATTCCTCCTTTCTTAAACTTTTCATGTAATAAGAGCGGAAATTATTCCTACTTGTATTTATAATGTTAATGTTAAATGATTTCTATTTAACGTTATTTTGAATATTTGCCGTGATATATAATTTTCATATAATCGCTCGGTGTACGGAATAGTTTTCTTTTCATTAATATTTACGATTTTGTTAGATTTGATTTGTGCGATTAAGATTTTATAACTTATTTTAACGTATTGATAATATTATTGAATTATATATATACACTTACACGCACAACTGCTATTTGAAATATTACGAAATAAAATTATTTTTTTATCTATTTTTTGTACAGGTATCTGGAAATCTTGGGTAATTCTGTAACCGGGCCGAATATATTATTATTTTATTACACTGTACAACCTTTTGAAATCATCAATTATATTATTTTGATTTTATCTATCCGATTTTATTCATACTTCAAAATCAGCACTATTTTTTAAAAATTAATATAGAAGCGTTGAGTTTTTATTATATATATTTTATATTTCATATTCAATATTATTCTCCTTAATATTGCAGGAATGTAAAGTCTCTGTTCATGGCTTCAAAAGTTATTGTATACTAAAATTATTTCATATTAAAAATTATTTTGTACATTCATTTTCGGTATTTTGTGATATTGTACCTTCAGTCAATTATGATTTTATGCCTCCTTTAATGATAGTGATATTTCTATCGGTTGATTATTATTTCATTTATTTTATATAATTTTTTATTGCAGAATCATTACTGGTCAGAATTTCATAAATTGTTTTTCTGTTCCTAAAAATAGATCATCGTAGATTTTATTTCTCTATATTTTATTACTTTTAGAATAGTTTTTCATTTCTCTCCGGCCGTGATCACGTGACGGGTATGCATTCAACATTTAAATTTTATTATTATTATTACTATTATTATTATATTATTATTATTATTATTATTATTATTATTATTATTATTATTATTTATTGACGTGTATTGAAGTGGTATACATATACATACACGTGTTTTATATATATATATATATATATATATATATATATATATATATAATTATGATATATAGATATATATAGATAATATAGTATATATAGAGATATATATATATATATAGATTATATATATATATTATATCTATTATATATCTGTATATATATATATAAATATATATCTATATATATATATATATATACATATATATATACATATATATATATATATAATATATATATAAGATATATAATACTATCCCTACATAAATATGTATATATAGATGTATATATATATATATAGATATATATAATTTTATAATATATATATATATATATATATATATATATATATATATATATATAAAGTTTTATACATAGCTTCACGTTTTATATACTTCGTGATCAAGTTCATTATATATATATATATATATATATATATATATATATATAGATATATATATATATATATATACTAATAATGAATAACCAACACTTACAAAAACTTTCTTTTAGCAAATGAAAAATATTGACTTGGTTTTAAACAAATGATCTCTTACAGCTCGCGTCTACAAATTTATAATTTGCCTAAGTTATTCATTTATTCCAATTATCTAGTTATTCACTGTGCCATACCTACGTTCTCCGTAGACCTGTGATCAGTTTGTATACAGAAGGTGTACCGTTGTATTAGTGGGTAGGTGTAAAATGTTCTTGAATGGAAATAATCTCTTATTGAAAAGTTCGAATAAGCGTCTCACATTCGTTGGAATTGGCAAGATTAATATTTCCCGTGGATTTATATTAAAATATTTAATCCTTTTTATATATAAGGGATTAATCTGATTTATTTTTTAAAGGGATTTTTCTGATGTATGTTAATCTACACGATTTGTAAATTCGCCTATTAATATTTTTATAAATAAGGGATTAATCTGGTTTGTTAATCTCCAGGATTTATAAATCAAATGATTAATCATTTTTATAAATAGGGGATTAATCTGGTTTATTTTCTAAAGGGATTTTTCAGTTGTATGTTAATCTAGAGGATTTATAAATCCTTTTTTAAATCCTTTTTATAAACAATGGATTAACTGAATTAACTTTTAAAGGGATAATGTGTTGTATATTATTCTACAGGATTTATGAATACAATTTTTAATCCTTTTTATAAATAGGGGATTAATTTAATTATTTCAAAGTGATATTCTGTTGTATGGTAATGTACAGGATTTATATAACTTTTTTTAATCCTTTTTATAAGTAGGGGATAAATCTAATTTCATTTTTAAAGCCTTTTTTCGTTTATCGATGCTAATCTGATACATATTTACTCAAAAGTTATACCGATATACTTTCTGTATAAAATTAAACAGAAAAAAATGTATTTCTTAAGGAAACTCGTTATTTACAAACATGTGAAATATATTCTGGAAATATTGTATGAATACCAAACTAATGCTTAGTTATTTGCAAAGGAAATACATCGTTTGTGACCGGGAGAATAATATTTTTGGGGGAATTATATGGTTTAGGATGATCGAATGGGGAATATATTTATTCTTCGATTTTTTTTTCTGAGATAAATACATCGATCTTGAATCTTTGGTAAAGAGAAATATATCTGCTTACAGAGAATCCTTGTTTTTTGAAGTAGAAATAAATATATTTCTTCACAAGATATCATTCTCCCTGAAGGATTATGAATGTTTTTATTCAGAAGAAATGTATTCATTTGTGAATATATACATTTGTGAATATATACATTTGAGAATATATTCCTTGTATTAAAATCTTATTAATATAATGAGTTTTCAAAAATATACAAATATATCAGTGATACTATTATCGATTTAACAAGGCGTGATCCAACCTCCAGCTTACTCGACGCAAAACACCTTTTTCAGACCTTTATAGGCTCTTCATAGGCCTTTCCTAGACCCCCCCTAACCCCCCCCCCCATAACAACAAAGTATGTCATCTAAAAATATTTGTTTATTCAAATTTTGTCACTAAAAATAGTTTTATACGAGGACTTTATCACAGATTTTATATCTAGTTTTATATCTAGGTTTTGTTCAACCGCCACTATGCCCATTCATAAAAATATATATATTGGATTTGAATTTTGTTGCTAATAATGAATTAAAAAACCAGTTTTATACATAGCGATTACTTCGTCGCTTCAATGTCGTTATAAACTCATATTGATTTTGTTCACATTTCATTACTGTGATGGGTTTAAAAATAGTTTTGTAGCTGTTGTTTATGTACGTCTCTGTCCGTTTATAAAATGTATATTTATTTTAAATTTTATTACTAATAGTTACGAGTTTAAAAATAGTTTTATATGAGGCTGTTGCTAGAGCGCATCTTTGTCCGTTTAGAAAATGCTTGTTTATTTCAAATTTTATCACTGATGTGAGTTTAAAAACAGTTTTATAAAGTTGTTACTTGCTTATGGGCTACTATTTCCGTACAAAAATATGAATTCCATTCAAATTTTATCGCTGATATTAATTTAAAAAACAGTTTTATAAGACGCTGTTCCTTAAAAGGATGGATTCCCTGTTAAAAAATATGTGAAATAAATTTTATTACTAATATTAATTTGAAAAAAAACTCTTTTATAAATCTATTGTTTAAGCGCTGGTATGTCCCGTTTGAAATGATACTGATTTTATTACTAAAATTGTCTATTGTTTAAGCTGATTAATATATCAAAACAGTTTCATTTAGATTTTGTGACTCATATTCATTATAAAACGGTTTTATACGTTCCTGTGTTTGTCTGTTTAAAATATATATATATTATATATATATATATAGATATATAATATTTATATATATATATATATAGTTTATTTAAATTTTGTTCCTAATATGAATTTCAAAACTTTCATATATATCTATCTATCGTTTAAGCGTTTTCAGTGTCCGTATAAAAAATACTTATGTTATTAAAATTTTATTGCTGACATAAAGAACATATATATATATATATATATATATATATATATATATATATATATATATATATATATATATATATATATATATATATATATATTAAGATTTTCAGAGTCTATAAAAAAATACCTACTTTATTCAAATATTATAACTGGCGTTAATTTAACAAAAACAATTTTATCCCCACAGATATCGTAAATTACAAAATAATAAAGTTCGCAGACATCATAAATAAATCATTTTTACAGACATCGTAAAAAATAATTTTTACAGACACCGTAAGTAAAATTATTCTTCACAGGCATCGTAAATAAAATAAAATAATTTTCACAGACATCGTAAAAAAACTTTTTTCCCAGAAATATTTATAAAAAAAAATTTTCAGTCATCGTAAATAAAAAAAATAATTTGCACAGCCGTAAAAAATATAAATTTTATTTTTTAGACGTAAATAAAAAAAATTTCTTCACAGACATAAATAAAAAAAATCATTTTCAGACGTAAAAAAAATTATTTGAATTATTTCCACAGATCATAAATAAAAAATAATAAAAACAATAATTCGGAAGCGTTAATTATCCAATTACCATTACCCAGGAGCTGACGGATCGGTGCTCCGACGCCAGATAAACCGCGCTCAATCAATAAACCGCTCAATCATTGCGTTTCGGCGCCCACGGTAAGGAGGAGGACAAAGGGAATGTGTGTGAGAGAGAGAGAGAGAGAGAGAGAGAGAGAGATAACTGTAAGAAGAGACAGTTAGTGGTAATGATAATATTAATAAATAATAATAAGAGAAAATGAATGATAACAATAGATAGTGAATAAGGAATAACGGTGAATGGAATAATGGAATAATAATAATAATAATAATAATAATAATAATAATAATAATAATAAATAATGAGAGAGTATATAAGGATAATGAACATTTAGAGAGTGCATGAGAATGGGGTAGATAGCGAATAAGGAATAATAATAGTAATAATAATAATAATAATAATAATAATAATAATAATGATAATAATAATAATTTGGGTGATCCAATCACGGACCTTTTTGCTCTACGAACGAGAGAGATGCGAGAATGTTGCTAATAAAGATGGAGAGAAGGAGGTGATTATAATCGACGAAACAAGGGCCTCGCTTCTTACCTGTCTGTTCGGGCAGCGACCTCGGGGGGGTGGTGGGCCCGTGGGAGGAGGGCGTCGCCGCCACCCCCCCTCCCCCGTGGTCGAGGCTGTACAGCGTCGAAAAGTCGTCGACTTTGCGCTTCTCTCCCCGATCTCCTCCACCGTCCATTAAGCCGCCGCCCCCGACCACCTCCTCCTTGACCTCGTGTCTCTGCAGGTGGACGCCGCCCCCGGCTAGACCCACGCCCACGTCCACGGGCGCCCGCCCTAGGCCTAGCGGCCACGTGGTACCCGCCGGGAGCGAAATCTTGCCGATGTAAGGGTCCGAGGCGCGTAAGACTCCTCCAGCCGTGCCCTCGGCTGCTAGGGACGCGAAGCGGAGCCGTTGGTGGTGGTCGCTGGAACTGCCGCCGAGATCCAGAGCTGTAGGGTCGGTGGGCGGTCGCTGAACTACCTGGAAACGACTGGACGTCGAAGGGGCCAGGAGGACTGGAATCGACCCTTTTTACCTGGAAGCTTTTGGCTGGAGAGCGGGAGAGATAGATTGGACCTCCTGACGAAGGTCGTCCCTATCTTTCTGGTCGCTGTACTTCTGGAAGCGACTAGACGTCGAGGGAGAGGAGGTCTGGAAACAGCCTTTTTTACCTGGAAGCTTTTGGCTGGAGAGCAGGAGAGAGTAGACCTCCTGACGAAGGTCGTCCTTATCTCTCTGGTCGCTGTGGGGTCGCCGCTTGTGGTCACTGTACCTCTGGAAGCGACTAGACGTCGAGGGCGAGGAGGTCTGGAAGCGAGACCTTTTTTTTTTTTACCTGGGAGTTTTGGCGGGAGTAGAGAATAGACTCCCAGACGAAGGTAATCCTTCTCTCTCTCTCTCTCGGTGTCTTTCCCGGGGCCTTCCTCTGTCCCTGGCGACACAGACCCTTCAGGAGGATTTAGAAACGACTTTGGGGTCACTGGAGAGACCTATAGAGACCCGAGAGACCTTCGTATCGTCTCTGAAATATCTCTTTTGCTTTAATCTCACACTGGTTTATAGTTGTCTCTCTCTCTCACACTCTTTTCCTGGAGAGTTAACAACGAGAGGTTCCTCGGTCTAGTTCACACCTGACGAAGGTGACACTGAATCAATACCTTCTTCTTCTTCGTGTCTCGTCTTTCACTGTATACGTTTTCGTTCACTGAGGGGGCCGTGGGAGGAGGGTGGGGATGACGGTGATTTGATGGTGATAATGAGGTTGATAACAATGACCAGGATGGAGGAAGAGGGACAAAGGAAAAGCCAGTCTATATAGGTCTAGAGGCAGCCAGCCGATCCGAATCGCGCAAAAGCACACCACAACGAGAGTTCGAGAGTCACAGAGCAGGGAAAAAAAAAAGAGAGGTTATCCTTTTCGGCGCGGGAGCACACAGTCACTGGGTTCCTTCTGTAGGAAGGACGAACGACTCACGACGACTCACGACGACTCACCACCGACGCAGCAATAGCAGCAGCAGCAGCAGCAGCGGCAGCCGGGTCGCCATTGTAGAGACTAGTGACTGCAGGAGCACACAGCAATTAAGCGTTCGGGGGAGGGAGGAGTGACTTTGAACAGCAGCTGTGCAACAATAGGCCGATGATGATGATGATGATGATGATGGCGCTCGCTGTGGCTGGTGCTACTGGTTAACCAGAGGCAGCCCAGCAGCGGAGGGATTGCCGAATTGTAGCAGGTGGTGGTGGGGCAGCAGCAGCGGCGATGACGTGTTGTGTGTCCTCGTCGTTTCCTGCACGATTACCCCCAGCAGGCACAGCAGCAGCAGCAGCAGCGAGGGATTGAAATCTGGCTTGAACGGGGCAATCGAAGGTCGGTGCAGATCGCTCTCGCACACAGCAACTGTTAGACAGAACAGACGGTTACAGAGAGAGAGAGAGAGAGAGAGAGAGAGAGGTAGAGAGAGAAAGTGAAACACACACACACACAGAGTGAGAGAGAGAGAGAGCTATATAGCGAGAGAGAGAGAGAGCAACAGAGAGTGAGACAGAGATAGAGAGAGAGAGAGAGAGAGAGAGGGCAGAAAGAGGGGTCCTCGTGGCAGAAAACAAAGTTTGTTACGGTAAAATCAACTTAGCAGCGACTCTTTAGCCTGCGTCTGACAAGCTATAAACCAAACGAAAACTGACTAATAGAGTTATGCTCGCAGATACTGTTTTATAAGAAGACGAGACCAGATTCTCGGGGCCCACCTTCCAATCATATTGATCTATCAGGGGACCATAGGCGATCCACCCGGCGCGCGCAGCCGCCCGCCCGGCCAATCAGCGCCGCCGGCCCGCGCGGCCGACCAATCCCGGGAGGGCTTCAGGAGCCAGGGACTCGGCGGGAGAAACGGCGGGCCGCCATTGGCCGCTGGGAGGGAGATCAGGCGCGCCGGGGAGAGATGAAACAGGTGCGGGGAGAATACATTAGCTTTTGCATTATAGCATACTTTCCAATAATTCCCTGTTCATGGAATATCATCGCATAAGGGCTCCGTTACAGGGACGCTTTTCCCGTGGTAGGCTCAGTGGCGGTTTAGCAGGTTGCTAGAGAGAGAGGGAGGGAGGGAGGGAGGGAGGGAGAAAGAGAGATAGAGAGAGAGAGAGAGATATTAGGGAGAGAGAGAGGGAGAGGGAGAGAACTCCACGGTACCAGTTACAGCTTGGCCTACAGGTTTGGCGGGCGGTTGAGGAGGGATCTCTCTCTCTCTCTCTCTCTCTCTCTCTCTCTCTCTCTCTCTCTCTCTATCCATATGTCATTCCAGCATCGGCCTAGCTGACAACAAACCCAGTCACCCCACAGTCTTCCCCCACAACAACTGTGGGATCACTACCAACATTACTCGAGCTTCCTGACAACGGAGGGGTGTTTTGGGGGCGGGGGCGGGCGGGATGGTGGGAGCGGCGGGGCGGGGAAGGGAAGACAGAAGAAAGGCGGGAGGCGGAGACCCCCCTTCCCCTCCTCCTTCCCCCCCCCCCCTCTCTCTCTCTCTCTCTCACCTCCCTGAAGCCTAACATTTTGTGTTCGTGTTGTGTGTTTCCTGCACTACAAGATATTTATACCAATGGCATCAATATGTTTGACGGTAACTCCCTGATGTCTGTCTGTGTGTCTGTCTATGTGTGTCTTTACTCTCGGCACAGACACGTTTCTTTGTTGTCTTAGTTGTTGCCTGTAGTATGTCTGTGTCTGTCTGTCAATCAGTCATCGTCTGTCTCTCTAGTCTTGACGGAGACACGTCTCTGTTTTTTTTTTTTTTTTTCCAGGGGGAATGTTGTCCTAGACTTATACCGAATTCGAAATTAATTCGGTGTAACAAAAAATTCGCTTTAAATTCGCCGAGTGCGTCCAAAGATCGTCCTGCATTTGTTTTTTAAGAACGTCGGAATTCGCGCTAAAGATCGTCTCGGGGTTCGTTCTTCGACGAATTCTTAATTCGCGCCAAAGATTTGTTTTGTATCCGTTCAAGGAACGTTCGCATTCGCTCAAAATATAGTGTGGAAGTCTTTCCTAAAATATGTATATAAATTCGCTGAAAATATTGTCGTATAATTCGCTCTATATTAAAAAAAAAATTATGTTCGCGCAAAACATTATCTTATCATTCGTTCCACAAAGGTCTTAATTCGCTCAAAAGGTTGTTTTGAATTCTTCAAGAAATGTCTCAATTCTTGAATTCACTCGAAATTATCTAAATTCGCTGAAAATATTCTTTTGAACTCACTTTAAAAATATCTGAATTCGCACAAAATATTGTCCTATAATTCGTATTTAAAAATATCTAAATTCGCACAAAATATTGTCCTATAATTCGTATTAAAAATGATCTAAATTCGTACAAAATATTGTGTTATAATTCGCTCCAAAATTATCTAAATTCGTACAAAATATTGTGTTATAATTCGCTCCAAAATTATCTAAATTCGCAGAAGATAGTGTGTTATAATTTGCTCCAAAAATATCTAAATTCGCACAAAATATTGAGTTATAATTCGCTCCAAAATTTTCTAAATTCGCCAAAAAATATTGTCTTAAATTCGCTGAAACAATGAAGACAATTTTCTTTCCTTAGCGAATTGACAGGGAATCTAATTCGTTTTATTATTGTTATATACATCGCTCTGTAGGACTTTAAATTCGCTAAAATTATGGCTTATATTCGCTTTAAATCGCTCAGGTATTATTGAAAACACGCGGATAAAATGTGCGACAAGAATTAATTCGCTGAATAAGATATTTAAAGTAAGCTGTCAAAATATCTGAAATTCGCTCTATTATTAAACCGCTCGGTAAATATTTGAATTTCGATGTATAAATAAATCAAAGGCTTTAAAGTCGCTCAAGAAATATATAATGCACGCGATTGAAATATCTAAAATTCGCTCTAAAAATATATTAAATGGATTTTAGTCGTTCAAGAAATAGTTATTATATGCGGTTAACGTATCTGAAATTCGCTCTGAAATATCGACGCTTGACGACGAATATATACTAAGTCATTCCTTTAATAATTTAAATTCGCTTAGAAAAAAAATGTCCGCTAACGTCCACATTTAAAGGTCTCTCTCTCTCTCTCTCTCTCTCTCTCTCTCTCTCTCTCTCTCTCTCTCTCTTATTTAAGATTTGTAAAAAAGTTGTTTACGATTATTGAAATAATTTCTTTTATTTTACTCATATTTATTTAAATTATTATTATTATTATTATTATTATTATTATTATTATTATTATTATTATTATTATTATTATTGTTTTAATCCAAGATTGATCATCTCTGTTTCCTGTTATCATTACAGAAGCGAGAGAGAGAGAGAGAGAGAGAGAGAGAGAGAGAGAGAGAGAGAGAGAGAGAGATCTTTATTTTTAGTTCACTAATACCTTTTTCGAAATTCAGTCATATATCTATATATACACACGAAAAGAAGAAAAACATAAAAAGAAATAAGACAAGAAACAAAGGAAATAGTATATTTCGCAAAACACACACACACACACACACATATTAAAGAAAATATTTTGCAACAAGAACAAAAAACAATCTTAAAGAGAATATTTTGCAAAATAAATTTTTTTTGTTTTAAATATTTTGCAAAAAAAAATATAAAAAAGCAAAAATAATATTTTGCCAAAAAAAACAATCTTAATCAAAGAAAATATTTTCGTGAACAAAAATCAATCGTAAACAAAGAAAATACTTTGCCAAAAAAAAATGAAGTCAGTCTTAAACAAATGAAACATTTCGCAAAAGCAAAGACAAAATATTTCGCCAAAAACAATTTCACAAAAAAAAATGCAAAAAAGAAAAAGAAAAAAGAAAAAATCTGGGAACGACACTGAAGCGTCAGTAGGCTAATCCTGTAATTAACATTTTTCATTAACATAATTAGAAAATTATCAGCTTTGATATGTAGGTTACAGTGATCATCGCCTGATGATTTCGGATAATAAATAACATGTTTGCCGGCACTGATTTATTTCCCAATTTTTTTTTTTTTTTTTTTTTTTGAGGCCGTCGGGAGCGGGATTTGTTTTTGTGCTATTACATCTTTGTAGACTCTGATTTATTGCCGTTTTTTGAGGCCGTTGGGAGGAGAGACTGATTTGTTATTATTTTTTGTTGGAGGCCGTTGGGAGGGTAAATCCTATGTGTTTCTATATAGGCATCTTTATGAGACACTACTTTTATTTTCTATAATTTATTTTACTTCATTTAAGAGGCCGATGGGAGGGGAAATCCTATGTACTCTTATTTATACCTTTAGTAGACTGTGGTATAATATATATATATATATAAATATTATATATACTATATATATATATAAGTTGTATTTTATATACATTTAATATATATAAATTGTATTTTATAGGCCGTTGGGAAGAGAAATCCTGATGTATTTGCATTTATTCTATCTTATTTTATTTTATTTTTTATTTTAGAGGCCGACGGTGGTGGAAATTCTATGGGCTCTTACATCTTTGAGAGACACCGAATAGTTTATTTTGTATTATTATTAATTTTGTGTGTGTGTTTTAGAGCTATTTTATATCTGAATATTTAGATCGCGATAATTTTATTTTAGAATATATTAGTTAAAAATAATGTCATATTTTTGTTTGAATATTTTTAATGTGAATATTTTTATTCACTGCAATGAAGTATTTTATAGATATTTTAAGCAGTAAAAAAAATCATATTTTTAGTGTGAACATTTTTTCGTAGAAGGAAATAAAATAAAAAGTATTTTATAAATATTGCCGACTGTAAAAAAATTCATATTTTATTGTAATTATTTTTTGTAATATATATATTATGTTGAATATTATTAATATGTTAAATAGAATATATAATATATATATTATATATATATATATATATATATAATATATATATATATATATATATATATATATATATATATATATATATATAGAGGCTATGCGTATGTTTGTGTGTATGTGTTCGTTTTGCGTCGCAATGGCTTTAACTCATCTCTCTCTCTCTCTCCACTACATCATTACATCAAACGCCGCCCCAAATTTGTCAAAAGGCCCCCTGCTTAGAGGCGCGGGCGCCCGGGGGGTGGGGGGCGTGGGAGGAGAAGGGTGACGGGGGTAGGGGGGAGATTTTATTGGCTTATCCTAATCGGTGTCGGCAACTGAACACAACTCTTTGGCGAAATAAAGACGCCCTCTGAGTTTCTCTCTTCGTAATTCGTTTAAAACGGGAAAAAAGATGGATTCCTTTTGAGTTTTCCTTTCAGAGAGAGAGAGAGAGAGAGAGAGAGAGAGAGAGAGAGAGAGAGAGAGAAAGAGCAGCAGGTCTCACAGATCTCTCAGAGACATACGAGAGAGATTAGGAGAATCTGAGGCACAGATGAGAGACAGAGAAAGATATTTTTATGACTGAAAAACTCATGAGAGAGAGAGAGAGAGAGACAGACAGACAGACAGACAGACGGGTTCTTTTAGGTGTGAGACACAGAGAGAAAGAGAGATTCCTTTGAATCTGAGAAACAGAGGGAGAGAAATTCTTGAATTTTATATAGAAATTAATTCCTTATAACTCGAAATTTAGACAGAAAGTAATTCCACATGACTTGAATTTTAGAGAGGTAAATCTTCATCCTCTTTTTTTTAGCATAAATCCATATAACCAGAAGAGGCAGTAACTTGAGTAATCTGTCATTAGGAGGCAGGCAGACCATTAGGCTAGCAACCTCATTCCTAAAAAAAAGAAAAAAATCACCCAATTCAGTAGATCTGACATTTTTACCTATACTAGCTGACCCAGATGTGGATGGTAACTATCCTCTTTCGGTGTCAATATAAAGATTTAAGGAGTAAAAACAGGAGTATACACACACACACACACACACACACACACACACACACACACATATATATATATATATATATATATAATATATATATATATATATATATATATATATATACCCTTGTTTGTACTCCTTTACTCTTTTTATTGCATCAAAAGAGGATAGTTACCATCCACATCTAGGTCAGCTTGTATGAAAAAAAGGACAAGTGATATAAATGATATATATATATATATATATATATATATAATATATATATATATATATATATATATATGTGTGTGTGTGTGTGTGTGTGTGTGTGTGTGTATCTAAATATATACATGCATATATATATATACAGAGAGAGAGAGAGAGAGAGAGAGAGAGAGAGAGAGAGCGTCACAACTCCCCAGAAATTAAGGCCGTGTCGCCAACTTCTCTATTTGTACTAAAATCCTCCACTATCTCGCACCGAGCGACCAAAGAGAGAGAGAGAGAGAGAGAGAGAGAGAGAGAGAGAGAGAGACTGCAGGACACGTCAATATATTCCACGCTGTCTCGTTCGTATATCCACGAAAACGTTTCATAATACGAATTTCGAATTTCTGACGAGGCTTGGAGTTGCCCTAGGAGGGGGAAGTCATGCCGGGGGGAGGGGGGGGTCGATGGATGGGGGTGTTTGTAGGTAGGTAGGTAGGTAGGTGTCCAGGTATTGTGAAGGCATTAAAATAGGGATAAAATTTCCTTTTGAATTTTATTTATTTTGTAACTCTTCAAAATTTTATTTCTTCGACTTTTTTTGACAATATCTTGTGCAGGAATAATGTTCTATTTGTGGTATAAAATTATTTTGAAATTAGTCTTTACTTGTGTTATGATTTAATTTAAACATTTTATTACCGAATTTCAAATTTTTTAATCCTTAGATTTTATATCTTTGACTTATGACAAGATCTCGTGCGGGAATAATGTTTTATTTTGCAATATACTATTATTTTGTAGTTGCTAACTATTTGCTTTGTGATTTTGTTCAAGTATTTTTATATTTCTTATTAAATTTCCTTATTTCTCATCTTCAGATTTTATTTCTTCGGGTTGTGACTGGATATTATGTAGGAATAATATTCTATTTGTAATATAAAATTATTTTTACATTAATCTTTATTTACTATATTACGATTTTATTTAGATATTTTTGTATTATATATTTTCCCATTTGTGTTTAAGTTCATGATTCTTATCTAGTTCAGATTTTGACATTGAAAAATAGTTTTTTTTAATGTGGGCCTATTTCAAAAGTATATTTTTCCTGATTTTTGTATAAACATTTTATTTCATTATTATCTTAACTTAACTCCTAGATATAATATATAGTTTTCTTAACGTTACATATTTTTCAAAATGATTTTTGATTCAAAATGTATTAATGTATATATATATATATATATATATATATATATATATACATGTATATAGTATGTATATATATATATATATATATATAGATATATATATATATAGATATATATATATATATATATATATATATATATATATATATATATATATATATATACTGTATATATATGTATATATAGTATATATATATATATATATATATATATATATATATATATATACTATATATATATATATATGTATATAGATATATATATATATATATATATAGATATATATATATATATATATATATATATAATTGCCTGTAATGGCCTCTTTGAATTTGCCTTATACAATTTTTTATAACATTATTTTGAAAATATGACTGAGTCCTGTTGTGTGTATATATACATATATATATATATATATATATATATATATATATATATATATATATATATATATATATTATATATATATATATATATATATATATATATATATATGTATAACTGAATCACGCAAGTTTGAAACGTGACAAATCCATTAATAAAGGTATAAGCCACGAAGGAAAGATAAACAACGGAGTTTCTACAAGATCTTTCGACTCAACGTCCTTTGCTCAGCAGACAAACCAAAGAGGCCATTACAGGCAATATATATATATATATATATATATAATATATATTATATATATATATATATATAGATATATTTAGAATCAAAATCATTTTGAAAAATTATGAACGTTAAGATATATAATATCTAGGAGGTGTTAAGTTAAAATAATAATGAAATATATTCTTAAAGAAAATTCAGGAAAAATATACTTTTGAAATAGCCCACATTAAAAAAAACTATATATATATATATATATATATATATATATATTATATATATATATATATATATATATATATATATATGTGTGTGTGTATATATATATATATATATATATATATATATATATATATATATATATATATGTATATATGTATATATATATATATATATATATATATATATATATTATATATATATATATATATATATATATATATATATATATATATATATATATATATATATATATATATATATATATATATATATATATATATATGTGGAAAGACCTTGTAATAACCACATTCGTAAACAATAGATAAATAACAGGAAATAATTTATAAAGAAATAAACAATTACCAAAAACTATTAAGTGAAATCTAATATATATATATATATATATATATATATATATATATATATATATATATATATATATATATATATATATTTAATGAAATATTTGTCTATTACTTCTGACACGTAAGTTCCTGACTTTTGTAATATCTGTGGACGTGTCCTTCGAGATGGGGCAGTTTAATGGCGTTTTGAGCGCCCATGGGGTTTGAGTTGGGCGTGAATGGGCGTGGGTGAGCGTCGTGTGAGCGTGGAAACGGTTTAAGGTACACAGAAATAAAGAAAAGTTCAATACCACGAATTAGTTATGACAAAGTTAGTTATGAAGTCTCAGCTAATTATAACGATTATTCTTAAACGCTCAGCCAATTAAACCAAATTAGTTTTAAATAATAAACTGTGCAAAATTATTAACAAATTCCTAACTAATTTTAACATTATTAGTTAGAAATGTCTAATATTATTCGAACATTCAAAATTAATTTTGGATTCTTAAATAATTAAGCCAGATTAGTTGTGATTACTTAAAATTACTGAGGCAAATTAGTTTTAAATACTCGAATTTTAAGGAATATTAGTTATAAATACTTAATATAGTGAGGTAAATTAGTTTTACATACTCGAATTTTAAGGCAAATTAGTTATAAATACTTTAAATATTGAGGCAAATTAGTTTTAAATACTCGAATTTTAAGGAAATTGGTTATAAATACTTAAAATATTGAGGTAAATTAGATTTAAATACTCGAATTTTTTAGGCAAATTAATTTTAAATACTTGCATTTTTGAGGCAAATTAATTTTAAATACTTGCATTTTTGAGGCAAATTAGTTATAATTACTTAAAATATTGAGGCAAATTAGTTTAGATACTTAAAACATTGAGGCAAATTAATTTAAATATCTTTGAAAATTAACTCTACATTCTCAATAAATGTTAGCAAAAAGATCTATATAAATATTTACCCAACCACAAAAACTTACCACCCGTCCAAAAAATAAGAAGAAGCGATCCCGCCCGTGAATCGTGGGCGTGAGTGACCGCCCAAATCCAATTATTATCCAGAAACGGGCGGAGCCTCTACATTAATGAGCTGTAACAGCAGCTAATTCGCACCCCTGCCCGACGAGGAGAGAGTGCCACGTGTGTACCCTCATGGGCGTACCCTCATGGGCGTCTCCCTCTGAGGGCTGACGCCCGTGGTGGACGCCGCAGAAGAAGCCAATGATTAAGACTGTCATCTTTTTTAACCCCCTTAGAGGCGCGTGGCTCAATTTTATTTCGATCTGACGATGAATTTGGGGGAATTTGGGGTGGCCACTTCTGGCCCGCCCGAAATTGGGGATGAGTGTGAGAAAGGTTCTTCATGTTCCTTATAGCGGAATTTTGGGTCTGTCGAATTTATGGGTAATAATAATAACAATAATAATAATAATAATAATAATAATAATAATAATAATAATAATATAATAATAATAACAAAAGAAAAAAAAAAATATATAATATAGAGAGAGAGCGCAATTTTTTATTTATTCTATGATAGAGAGAGAGAGAGAGAGAGAGAGAGAGAGAGAGAGAGAGAGAGAGCAATTTTTTAAATTTATCCTATGAGAGAGAGAGAGAGACAGAAAGAGAGAGAGAGAGCATGGTCATAAAAATTTAAATTTTATATAAGAAGAGGAGAGAGAGAGAGAGAAAGAGAGACGAGAGAGGAGAGAGCGCAATTTCTTTTTAAATTTATTTCTATGAGAGAGAGATAGAGAGAGAGAGAGAGAGAGCGAGAGAGAGAGAGAGAGAGAGAGAGAGAGGGTGTGGGGGTGGGGGCGTGCGAAAGTGATTAAGCTAGTTTGTTCCGAACTGTCGCTGGTTTAACCACGGAACAAACAGCCCAATTTGGGCGCCATATTGTCTCCCCAAACAAGAGGCTTTGGTCGCGTGTCACCACTTTGGGAGTCACGTGACTTCATAAAAAAAACCCCCCTTCCCTCCCCCCCCATCCCTTTGTCTCCCATTAAGGGGTAGGGGGGGATATATAGCCCCCTTTTTCAGGGGGTTATATGCCCATTTAGGGCGAGGTTGTACAGACCCTACAGGCGACACAACCAGTTATAAGTAAGGTTAGGTAGTCATGTTTATAAACAGTATATCATCCCATAAGGGGGTATATGGCCCCCTGCCCCTGTGTCCCCTTAAGGGGTAAGGGGATATATGGCCCCTTTTTTAGGGGGGTTATACACCCATTTAAGGCGAGGTTATACAGCCCATATAAGAGATACAACCGGTTGTAAGTGTAGTTATAAAATCTTTACAAATAGTATATAACCCCTTAGGGACAAGGGGTGTATGCCCCTATTTAGGGGGATATATGCAACCCATGTAGTCGGATATACAGCCCATTATGTGCGCTTACAACCTGGTATATATTTCAGATACAATTTATCATAAGCAGAGATATAAACCCATATTTACGAACAATATACATTTATTGCTTATAAAAGGATACAACCAGTGTTATACACCTCAGCCAAAGAATGGGGATACAACTGTGTATGAAATATAACCCGGATATACAATATAACGTTTTCTTATCGTGCCGTGGTAGCCTACTGGTCGACAGTGGGTCCGATTTCTGCATGGTAGTTGCCAACGCATTATTATTATTATTATTATTATTATTATTATTATTATTATTATTATTATTATTATTATTATTATTATTATTATTTAGGGATGTATTTATGCATAAACAATTGTATCTCCTGAAGTATATATTTATACAAAATATACGCTATTAGGAAGAGATTAACATACACATTTATACATACATATTTAAGGTCTTCTATGCATACAGACATGCATACATACTTCATATTCCCCAAAAGTTCTCCCTTTGACGAAAGACATTACCATTCAAACTGGAGTATGCGCGCTTGCGTGTTTGTGCGTTTGTGTGCATGTATTTGTATGTATGTGCGTGTGTGTATGAGTGTATGTGTGAATCCCTGGCTCCATGCTTTCGGTACAAAAAAAAAAAATGCCCTAAAAAAAAACTCGTATCATACATGAATGCAGACCCTATTAAGCTCGTTTAGTTGACACCAAGTTAAACTAGTTTGGCGTTGCATGGAAAAAGCCATACAGGGCCGCCCCCCCTCTCTCCCTAACCCCCTCCCCCTCCAAAAATCAATTGCATAGACCCCTTAATTGCTCTATAGAGGATGGGGGAGTTGGGGGTGGGAAGGTAGAGAGAGAGAGAGAGAGAGAGAGAGAGTGACATGCTTTGATATCATTCCATAGGTTTTGGCATCATGTTTACTGTTCGCTTAACTGTATTTCCAGGAAACTGGCTGGAATCCCTCTCCCTCTCCCTTCCTTCCAGCCCCTCTACGCAGCCCTGGGGTCTTCATGGGTCATATACCTACCTGCTGGAATCTTCCTGCATCCTTCTATTTCTAGGAATAATCATAGAACTCTTCATATTCCTGTATGCACATTCCTAGAGCCCCTGGGACCTTGATGGGTCCCACACTCACCTACTGGAACCTGTCTGGCTTTATCCGATTCCCGGGAGTCATTCTGGAACGCCTCACATTCTGCAGGCTTCTTAGAAATCTTCATTCCACCTGGAGCATTCCAGGAAAGCTCCGGAAGGTACCAAAACCCCCAGGGACCTTCCTTGACCAATATCTACTGACCCACTGGAGCTATACTGGATCCTCCTTATCCTAAGAGTCGCTCTGGAACGCCGCACATCATGGAGGCTTCTAGGAACTCATCATTCCACCTGGAGAATTCCAGGAAAGCTCTGGAAGGCACCAAAACCCCCTAGGGGCCTCCCTGGACCAACTCCTTGCGTCTTCATGGATTGCCCAAAGCCCCCTCCTCCTTCCTGCCACTGGAACACTTCCAGATGATCCTAGCAATTCTGAAGCCACTTCTGGAATTAGGGCACCTCCTGTTTGAAATGCTCCGTTTTTGGAAAAGGGAAAATAAGAGGTTGATCACCTTTTGACCTGAATTCCTTTGGGGTTGGAGTCGTGTTCAGCCTCTCTCTCTCTCTCTCTCTCTCTCTCTCTCTCTCTCTCTCTCTCCAGTTTATTTTCAGATAGGTCCCAAGTTTCTCTCTACCAGGTGTATTCCATTCTCTCTCTCTCTCTCTCTCTCTCTCTCTCTCTCTCTCTCTCTCCAGCACCCACCACCCAACCAACGGCAGGAGAAAAAAAAAACAACGAACCCGAACGTAAAAAGAAAGAAAGAAAAAAAAGAAAGCCACAAAGAAAGAAAGAAAGAAAGAAAGAGGAGCAGAAGACCACCAACAAAAAGGGCCAAAACAAAACCGGATCTGCTCCTGAGAGGAGACAAGATCCTCAGGATATTTAAGTTGTCTGAAGCAACGTTGGGAGGAAGGCGCTCAGGATATTTCCCAAATGCCTCTTGTTCCGCCAACTTTCTCGTCCTGGTTTTGTGTCTTTGAGAGAGAGAGAGAGAGAGAGAGAGAGAGAGAGAGAGAGAGAGAGAGAGAGAGAGAGGTGTTTATATATTTATAAATAAGTTTGTAGGTTTCCAAGGCAGATGGCAGTGGGAAGAATTCTTGGGTATACGAGAAAGAGAGAGAGAGACCTTACAGACCTTACATCTTGTTCGGGTTGCCCCAGGTCCCTCAGTGCGAGGCACCTCTAATGTCTACCAGAGAGTTGCACTAAGTACATCTTCCGGTATATTTTGCATCTTCCAATCTTGGATGGTCTGGGATGCAGCTTAGATATTTGTCGAGCTTATTCTTAAACACATCTACGCTCACTCCTGATATATTCCTTAGATGAGCTGGCAACGCATTGAATAGACGCTGCATTGTCGATGCTGGTGCGTAATGGATTAATGTCCTGTGTGCTTTCCTTATTTTTCCTGGTATAGTTTTAAGGACTATTAATCTACCTCTGCTTGCTCTTTCTGATATTTTTAGCTCCATGATGTTTTCGGCTATTCCTTCTATCTGTTTCCATGCCTGTATTATCATGTAGCGTTCTCTTCTCCTTTCTAGACTATATAATTTTAAGGATTGTAGTCTTTCCCAGTAGTCAAAAACCTTAACTTCTTCTATTCTAGCTGTAAAGGACCTTTGTACACTCTCTATTTGTGCAATATCCTTTTGATAGTGTGGGTACCATATCATATTGCAATATTCAAGTGGACTACGAACATACGTTTTATAAAGCATAATCATGTGTTCAGCTTTTCTTGTTTTGAAGTGCCGTAACAACATTCCCATTTTTGCTTTGCATTTTGCCAATAGTATTGCTATTTGATCATTGCATAACATGTTCCTATTCAACATCACACCAAGGTCTTTAACTGCTTCCTTATTTGTGACTGTCTCGTTATTAGGTCCCTTATATGCATATAGCATTTCTTCTTTATCTCCATAATTTATTGATTCAAATTTACCAGAGATAAATACCATCCTATTTACCTCTGCCC
Organism: Macrobrachium nipponense; assembly: GCF_015104395.2. Lineage (NCBI taxonomy): Eukaryota > Metazoa > Arthropoda > Malacostraca > Decapoda > Palaemonidae > Macrobrachium > Macrobrachium nipponense. Next base: position 7,015,135 of record NC_087223.1, read on the forward strand.
ATTCATATATTTTGTTTAGGTCTCTTTGTAGCGAGTTCCTATCTTCATCACAAGTAATTTCTCTACTTATTCTTGTGTCATCGGTGAAACTACTCACTACCGAGTCCTTAACATTACTGTCTATGTCTTCAATCATAATAACAAATAGCAATGCAGCTAACACCGTACC
>NC_087223.1:7020303-7030303 GCF_015104395.2 Macrobrachium nipponense
CAAATAGAGCCTTGTTTCACCAATGGAAATTAAAATAGATTCGCTGTATTTTATTAGAAATAATATTTCTGTATTTTTGATATTTTCATTCTAATAAATAAGCCATAAATATCTTATCCCTAAAATTCCTGTATCTTTAACTCAAGGCAAAACACCTTTTGCAGACCATTTTAGGCTCTTCCATAGACCTTTCCTACCCCCTAACAAGAACAACAACAACAGCAACAAAGTAGTGTGTAGGCTCACTCCCCGAGTAAGCGAAAACGCGCCGAAGATTCATTTTTCAGTGGTCTCGGTATAATGCTGCTTGAGCTGCGGCCCATGAAGCTTAAACAACGGCCCGGCGGTGGCCTGGCCTATATCGTTGGCAGACACACGATCATGGCTAACTTTAGCTTTAAAAGAATAAAAACTAGTGAGGCTAGAGGGCTGCAATTTGGTATGTTTGATGATTGGAGGGTGGATGATCAACATACCAACTTGCAGCCCTCTAGCCACAGTGTTTTCTTTTTTTTATAGATCTGAGGGCGGACGGAAGAAGCTGATTTCTTTTCAGAAAACTAAAAACTGCCAAGAGTTCTGAAGTTTGAAAGTGTCCTGTTAGAGGAGAAAGTTGAGACTGAGTACAAAGGAAAGTGTCGCAATAAGTGTGCTTTGAGATCATGAATGAAAAATTGTGGATAATTTGTTAGGATTGAAAGGCAAGATCTGTTGGTTGATTCAGTGATGGAAAAGAGAGAGAGAGAGAGAGAGAGAGAGAGAGAGAGGCAGTATCTACAATGTACATGTAGTAAGACGCCTCGATACTTGATATCTAAGCAACATAACTCCACGTTCTAACCCCTCCCCTCCCCATTCACCCCCGTCGGCCTCTTCATCCTGGCTATATATATATGTGTGTGTGTATATATATAAAAAGGCATATATCTTGACGTTATTGAAAGTAAATGGCTCTCATTTCAATACAGGGTCTCAGTGGCCCCTAGCCACCTAATCCAGTTACCGAATTTCTATGATATTTCGCGCCCCGACTTTCATCTCTGTTTTCCGAAAACGCTTTCCAACTACCCCCCCCCGGCTCCCCAACCCCCTGGGGGCCAGTTTTTCCCCCCCCCCTCCTTGAAGGTATGGCCGGGGGGGGGGGGGGGAGTGGGGTGAGAGAGAGGGTGAGGGAATGGAGAGATATCCTTTGATATTCTCAGCAGAGACGAGAATGCTCGATAAAGGATGAAATCTTATGCCCACAGGTGAGTTTAAGCTTAATAATAATAATAATTAATAATAACTAATATATATTATTATATTATTAATATTATTATCATCATCATCTTGTCTCTGTCGGCACGGATGGGGCCTTGGGTCCACACCAGACGTCTTTTCTCACACCTTATCAATTCCAGCAGTCATAACGTCAACATAGAACGGATAGACACGAGATCAGACACAATCAAAGAGCGACGGAAGCAACAGTGAGAGAGAGAGAGAGAGAGAGAGAGAGAGAGAGACAGATGGGGACATCCACCTCTCTATCCGTAGCCCCGTTCCCTGTCTTAAACCAACCCTATAATTACCACTAGGGGGCGCTGTAAGACCGACTGGCTGACGGGGATGAGTACGGTAGGGGGTAGTGATGGGTGCGGGAAAGAGGGAGGAGGAATGTGTAAGGGGAGATAGTGGGATGGGGGGAGGGGGAGGAGTGAAGGGAAGTCTGTTACGAAAGGGGAAATGTAGGGGAAGAGACTCCGTAGGGCGAAACAGGACTTAACAGAAGGATATACTATATTTTCCGACTTAGAAACCCACCGTTATGTTTGCTGATGAGTTTGTGCCGCGTTTGTTCGTTTGTTTGTGATCTGATTTGAACGAAAATTTGACAGTAGGTAGGCCTCGTTACTGACAACATTAGGCTAAAGTTGTAGCTAGATTGGAACATAACTCTCTAAGATATAGGTAGATATATCGACATCACTTTTTTTTGGACAAAAGGGACTTTTTGACTGTTATCAAAATCTCATTTAAGCAATGCAGAACATCGCATTGCATTGCATAATTGAATAGTATGCATTAATCATGCAATTACTACACATTGCCGTGTGTTTAGTAGTGCCTGTGTTGTGTGTGTGTGTCTGCGTGTGGTCCGTGCGCAGTGACGTCACTCAATGGAATAACGGTTATTGGTGATTCGATCAAAGAGTATAAAATATTTTAATGAAAAACAATTACGTTCAACGTCATGCGATTACTGTAATCAAAGTTGTCATGGAATTCTGTAATATATAGAAAAAAAATGTTTAGGGCGCAAAAGTACTTGTCTCCTGTTTGTGTATGTTTGTGTGTGTATGTGTATGCGTGTACGTGTTAATAATATATAATATATATATAGATATATATATATATATATATATATATATATATATATATATATATATATATATATATAAATTCTAAATCTGACAAATCTTTTGGTACAAAACAATTTACGTAACTATTTAATACATCTCGATTTTAGCAATAATTATTTTTGTTTAAATCCTCTGAAAAATATCAGCAGAGCCACTTATAATTTGGAACGGTTACTGAACTACTTGTAAGTAATTGTATTGGTGAATTCCTTTTGTGAAGTGTATATATATATAATATATATATATATATATATATATATATATATATATATATATATATATATATATATATATATATATATATAATGAATCCCTAACTGGCAACTCGAAACGTAAACAAAAGTTGGTTGCTGTCATTTTAAAAGGTCATCTTTTGAAATAACTTTTCAATATTCATTCGCTTTAATTTTTCTTGATAGTTATTAAGTTTCGTTTTAAAATTATTTTTAATATGTTTAGTGATATAATTACGCTATTTGGAGCGATATTTATAAGTAATTACATACGTTATTTGAGCAAATTCAAAGGGAAAGTCCCACCAGCCATTCTCTGTGACGTCACGACCTTCTGAAGTCTCCGTGAGATTAATGTCTTTCTTTATTTTGGTGAAATTTACGTTGGTTTTTATTTGTATTAAGCGCAAATTTGTCTGTGCCACTTTGGGGGACGTCGAATAACCACTGGAAAGGTAATTAAGTCATATTTATAAAGTCCTAAAGGTAATTTATGAAGTTAAGGTAGGATTGATTAATAACTAAATAGTAGTAATGATAGTAATGGCTAATGGATGTTTATTATTAATCCGGATATATTTGTTACTTTAAGGAAATTAATCATCCATCAGGCATATTTGAGGGACATTGAACTCATTTTAGGGTTAATTTAGTTAAAAATAACATCTTTTTGGGTTAATTAGGGTACCACTTAAGGCATACCAAAGCCCCGTGCTTAAGTAGTTACCCCCCCCCCCCTTCCAACGCCGGCCGAGTGTCATAAGATAATGGTGCCCAAAGAATAGTTCCCCAAACTCAATGATGCCCTAGAAATGGTTCACTAGTTTCAACGGTATCCCAATAAATGGTGACATATGTTAGATGGTGCCATTCTAAGTTAAAGGGAGTCATAAGAATGGCAGTAACATGACTTAATGGGCTTAGGAGTCCTTAACCTAACCTAGTCCTAGACTGTATGTAGTTAGGATAGTAACCTAACCTAGTCCTCCGAAAATCCATACCAGTTGTAACTGTACCTCGCTTTCGAACCTCACTTTTTGTCCTAAATTATCCTAAGATCCTCATCTAACCTCCCGGTTCCTTTATATATCCTAGTACATACCTTTCGGTCCTAACTTGCCCCTGGGGTGCGCTAGATATTCAAAATCAAACGATGGCTATGCCATTTAGGTAATTTGACCGTAGTGATGAATTTGCCGCTAACTTGCTCGTTTACATGGGGCTAATTATATTAATTTAGAATTTATACATTTACGTGGAAAGTTATTCGTTTTTTTTATTAATGCCAAGGATATGAAGTTAGGGCCAAGGTAATGCCCATACATTGGCTGTGCAATCGTCGGTTATATCCCCAAAAAATGGATACACCTATATGCCCACCTCAATTGAGATGAGAAATTAACTGAATAGGGGAATGTGAGTTATGTAGGTGTTTTCATTTTAGTGTATCAGTCCAAAAGCTATGCGTCTTTTTCAGGCCCTTCCTGACATGCTAATTTTACCTGAGCTACCCTTATTATGCTTGATGTAGTTGCGTAGGTTGACCTTATTCGTTGTAACCTTGTCTAACCGAGCATTATCAGACCTATCGTATACTTACCTAACCTAACTTTATCTGATCTAACATGAACTTGCCTAGTCCAAGTAACCTCCTGTAACCCTACTATGTCTGGCCTATCATAACTTTGCTTAATTTAACTTTATCTGAATAAACATAACCTAACTTAACCTTTGCCAAAATTAACTTTATCCGAACTCACATAACCTTCCCTTACCTAGCATTATCAGATTGATAGTAACCTTACTTAACCTAAACTTATTGAGCCTACCAAAGCCGTGTTTGATTTAACTTTATCCGAGTTAACAAACCTTTGTCTAAATTAATTTCATGTGACCTTACATAACCTTGCCTGACCTAGCATTGTCTGACATAAGAGAACCTTGCCTAACCCAATATAACCCAGCTTATCAGAGCCTTGTTTAATTTAACTTTATGTAATCTATCATAACTTTAGCTAACCTAACTTATACCAAACAAAACCTAGTCTAACCTCATTATACCTAACTTAACCTTGCCTAACAACCTAAGTTTATCAGACCTGAAAGTATATTAATTAAAGTAGCCTTTTCAAACACAGCCAACCCATTGCAACTTAACAATATTAAAACTAGCATAACCTTTGGCAATATAACTTTATCGTACCAAGCTTTAACCTTACTTAACCTAAATCTACCTGACACAAGTTAACCTGTTTATGATATAAGCTTTAGTAATATAATTTATCATACTTAACATTATCCTTACTTAACCTAACTTTACAAGATACTTTCAGATTTACTTTACCCTAAGCACTCTCAGACACTTTTAGCTTGTGGATTGTACTCATTATCCCTGGTATTTACAAATCTAAACTGACATTAATAACAAAATAGTTTAATCTGGTTTTAATGTATAGTAAATGTAAATTGTTATTAATAATAAAATAATTTACAATATGTGCCAAAGAATGTTATAAGATTGGTTGTAAAAGTTGTGAAATTACCTTGAATAATTGGAAAGTAGGTTGTAAAATGGTGATGTACAACTGAGCAAACATTTTAAATGCATTACATTACAGTATTATTATTAATTATTATTGATTTATTATTATTTGAGAGGGCATACAGATAGCCTTATGCAGTAAGTCAGAATTAAAAATGATTAGAATTACACGAAACTGCAGTAACATGAATTTTGCTATAGTATAAAGGAAAATAAAACTATAAAATGAAATAGAATGGACATGTGTATATATATAATATTATATTAGTATATATATATATAATATATATATATATATATATATTATATATATATATATAATAATGTATGTATATATTATACTATACATTATATCTGTATATTTAACTATGTATATATATTTACTATATTATATAATAGTATATATCCAAGCTCCTGTTTACTCGTCAATAATATAATATAGTATTATAATATATATATATATATTATAATGTATAGTATATATTATACTTATACATATCATATCATGTTATATAAACTATTTATATATATCTATAATATATATATATAGTATATATATATATCTATACTATATATATAATATATATATATATTATATATACGTCCTTGGTTCTATATATTATATGTATATTATTATATATGTATATATATATAAATATATTAATGTATATATATACTATACTTATATTATGTATATAAATATGTTTATATTATAGTATATAATATATTATATATATATGTATAATATATTAATATATACTATATATATTAGTATAATAATATATATATTATTATAAATATATATATATAGTATATATATATATATATATATATATATTATATATATATGTTATATATGTATATATGTATATATTATAATATATTATAATAATATATATATGTAATATATTGTATAATTTATATATCTATATATATATATTATATATATTATAATATAATATTATTATATATATTATATATATATATATATTAGATAGCATTCTCCAAAATGATGAAATGAATGTATATATATAGCATATATATATATATATATATCTATATATCATTTATATAATAGATATAATATATATAGACAGCAATTCTCCAAAAGTGAATGAAAATTGAATATCATAGATATATAGATATATATATATATATATATATATATATATTTATATATATATATATATATATGTTATAAATCAAGTAGTTTTTGAAGAATTTATTGTATATTAATAACTACAAAACGAAATTAAAAGAAAATTTGATACTTTACATATGTAATAAGCTAAATTACCCCAAAGGGAATTAAAGATTGAATATATATATATATATTACGAAATAACCTTTCCAGAATTTAAATATATATAAACATATATATATATGTATATAAAATAATATTATGTTTTGAATGAAGTGAATTGCTCTTCCTCTGCTGCAGAACTTAATGTATCCAAACATCTTTTGTCTAACATCATCTCAGTCAAGAGGGGCAAAGAGCCCTGCAATACCTTTTATTAGCTGCAAAGCAAGAGAGAGAGAGAGAGAGAGAGAGAGAGAGAGAGAGAGAGAGAGAGAAATGGGCTCCCTTTTGATATAGCACACGACAAGCTTACTACATCTATTGCTTTATGTCTTTCACTTTATAAATCCCCTTCCTCTCTCTCTCTCTCTCTCTCTCTCTCTCTCTCTGTATCCCTGGGCCCTTTGATGATGATGTCCTGGCTATGGATGGTGACCTCCTTTGATGTCGATGTTGCGTTTATCCCCTGCTCTTAAGGACTCTGTGTATATTTCTTTCTAGTCAGATATATAGGATGATAATAATAATAATAATAATAATAATAATAATAATAATAATAATAATAATAATAATATACTGATAGTCTTTAAAGATGGTAAGGTTGTTATTATATTATTATTATTATTATTATTATTATTATTATTATTATTATTATTATTATTATTATTATTATTATTATTATTACTCTGATGAGTTATTTTGTCCTGAGTAATCCACTTTGTAAAGCGATTTTTTTCTCGAGTAATCCGTTTGACCAAAATCCGTTATTTGATCGAGTGGTTTTTTTTTTGTGTCGATAATCTGTTTTAATTATTAATAATTGTTCGTTTTCGAGTAATTGCTTTCGTTAATAATTACATAATTTTGTTGTTTACATAATTTCCTTGCATTTGAGGTTGGATGATGGCGAGTGCTTTCAGTTTAAAAAGAAATGTCAATTCAACAAGTTAAAGTTTGATATAGTGGGGAAAAAATCGTAATTTAGGAAGTTAATGTTTGATGCTTTGGGAAAAATTATATTTTAAAAAGTTAATGTTTGATGTATCGAAAAAAGGAATAATTTGACGAGTTAATGTTTGAAGTATACTGGTAAAAATGGTAATTTAACATTAAATATGATGATTTAACGAATTAAAACATTTTATTTTAACAAGTTTGTGTTGGAAATAGTGGAAATATTGATATTTTAACAAATTATTTTAAATGGTGAAATGAATGATGATTTAACAAGTTAATATTGATATTTTAACAAGTTAAAAATTTTTGATTTAACAGATAATGTTGGAAATATTGGAAAAATTATAATTTAACATTCTTTAAATACTGAAATGAATGATTATTTAAGTTAAAATTGACCATTTAAGTTCAAAAGTGTTCATTTAACAACTTGATAATTGAAATACTAACACGTTAATATTGGAGATAATGAAAACTGATAATTTAACGATTTCTTATTGGACCTACTGGAAAATAGAGTAATTTAACAAGTTAAACATGTTAGTTTAACGAGTTAATGCTTTAAATACTGAGAAATGTAATTTAAATTAATATTTGAAATGCTAGAAAAAATCATAATTTAACATGTTAATGTTTTTGAATAATAATTTAACAAGTAGTACGATAGTATAATTTAACAAGTTAAAACTAATGACTCAACAAGTAAAAAATTATGATTTAACAAGTTACAACTAATAATTCAACAAGTGAAAAATGCTAAGTTTAAAACATGTTAAGTTGAAATCATAAATACTAACCAAATGGTAATTGAACAAGTTAAAAATGGTAATTTAACAAGTTAATATTGGAAATACTGAAAAAAAATGAATTTGAATTCTATTGTTTACCTTATTTCGACTTTATGGAGTTGTTAGAGAGAGAGAGAGAGAGAGAGAGAGAGAGAGAGAGAGAGAACACATGTCACTATCTTCCTTCCCTACGCTTCGTACCTCCCTCTCTCTCCCTCCCTCCCTCCGTAAGTCACTTAATTCACTCTCCCTGCCTCCATATTACCTCTCTCTCACTCTACGGTACATCCCTTGTTCAAGTACCGTAGTACCATAGCCCCAAGTGGGAGGCTTGACGGGGGTGGTCCCCCCCCCCCCTTTTCCCCTTTTCTCCCCTCGCCCTTAGAGGGCGGCCCTCTAAGGAGTGCGGGGGTTGGGGGAGGGAGGGAGAGATCCCTAGGGGACGTCCTGGCTCCGTACAGCCCCTTAGACCCCCTGTGGAGTCACTTGTCGGCGACCAGCGGGTGGCGGCGGCTTCGTCTCTCTCTCTCTCTCTCTCCAGCCACCACCCCTCTCCCTCTCTCGTCTATTCCTCATTTTATTCATTTTTCCTTATCCTTTCCCCCCGTTTTATTGTGGATTTTGTGACTTCTTCCATCGTGCACAGGCCCATACTATGTTTCACCTCGGCCGTTGGTTTGTTTACATTCCGAGGTCGTACTGTAACGCTTTGGAGTGCCGCCCTTTCCTGCTGTTAATTTTTGCTTTTATGTCGGTTATTCGCTTTTGTGATCCACTTTTCTTGTCGTTTTAAGCATTTTCAGTCTCTCTCTCGTCGATTCGTATAAGATTCGATCTCGTTTCGTCATTCCTTTCCGACTTATGAGGGTTTTTGGTGGTGTCATCGAGGGGCTGAACTGCTTGTGATGACATTCGCTAGATTGCTTAATGTTGAAACTGTCTGTGGAAGAGTCTAAAAAGGTCTGACAAAGGTGTTTCGCGTTGAGTTAAAGGTACATGAATTTTAGGATAGGATATTTATGATTTATTTATTACAATGAAAATGTAGAAAATAGTGTGCATGTTAATTACTTCTAATAAAATGTAGGATAGTTATTTTAATTTTCGTTGGTGAAACAACATTGCTATTTGACCATGGATTTTACCACATTTTAATTTGGGTTAAGTTAGGAATATAATATTTACAACTTACGCATGAGGGGAAAATCTTTTGCGCGTCTTGAGTAAGCTGGAGGTCGGATCCACGCCTTGTTAAAGTTTATAATGGTTAAGATACTGAAAGGATTTGTAACCTTCTAAAAAAATTTGTGGAATGTTGGTCTAGTTCGTTCATTACCTTTATAATGTTTTTGTCGAAATATTGCGAATTTTGATAAATTTTAATAGACAGATAAATTTTGATAATCGTCTTTGGAATATTATCATTGGAATTCCCATTTTTCAATAAATATTTAAGAATTTTTTTTTTCGAAGTAAGAAATATATTAATTTTTAAAAATTAAAATTTAAAGTTATACACGTACAAATTTTAATCAATTTTAATTTAAATACATTTGTCCTCATGATTGGTATTAAATTTCCCATTTTTCAATATAGAAATTTGATATTTATTGGTCAAAATAAAAAAAGCATTTTGTCAAATTTCATCTAGTTTTAAATTATATGGTTCAAAATTAGGAATTCCTCACATTTAGAAAAATAATCCTACTAAATTTAATAGATTTTAAATTATATAGTTGAAAATTCATAATTTTTCATATTTCTGCAAGTTATTT
>NC_087223.1:7032803-7037803 GCF_015104395.2 Macrobrachium nipponense
TTTCTAATAAATATCAAAAATATTTTTCTATAAAATAATTTGAAAAATTTTCTATAAATTATCCTGAAAACTTTTAATTTTGTAAACCACAGAAAATATTTATTTTTAAAAACTACAGAAAATATTTATTTTTACAACACAAAATATTTATTTTATAAACAAATGAAAATATTTATTTTTATACACAACAGAAAATATTTATTTTTACAAACCACAGAAAATATTTGTTTGTATAAACCACAAAATATTTATTTTTATAAACCACAGAAAATATTTATTTTTAAAAACCAAAGAAATTATTTATTTTTATAAAAAAAAGAAAATATTTATTTTTCAAACCACAGAAGATATTTATTTTTACAAACCACAAAAAATATCTATTTTGATAAACCACAGAAAATATGTATTTTTATACACAACAGAAAATATTTATATTTATAAACCACAGAAAATATACGTTTTTATAAACCACAGAATATTTATTTTTATAAACCACAGAAAATATTTATTTTTAAAAACCACATAAATTATTTATTTTTATAAAAAAACAGAAAATATTTCTAAAAACCACATAAATTTTTTATTTTTATAAAAAACTAAATATTTATTTTTAAAACGCACAGAAATTATTTATTTTTAAAATGCACAGAAATTATTTATTTTTTTAAAAAACAGAAAATATTTATTTTTCAAACCACAGAAAATATTTATTTTTATAAACTACAGAAAAAATTTATTTTTATAAACCACAGAAAATATTTATTTTTACAAACCACAGAAGATGTTTATTTTAACAAACCACAGAAAATATTTATTTTGATAAACCACAGAAAATATGTATTTTTATACACAACAGAAAACATTTATTTTTACAAATCCCAGAAAATATTTATTTTCAAAACCATAGAAAATATGTATTTCCATAAACCACAGAAAGTATCTATTTTGACAAACCACAGAAATTATCTATTTTTAAAACCACAGAAAATATTTATTTTCAAAACCACAGAAAATATTTATTTTTACAAACGACGCGAAGAAAATGAACTTTGATATTGCCATCGTGTAATCTTATCTCGTTCGTAAAAAAATTCCCTGCCCCGAAAATATATTAAAAAATATATATATTTAGCACCGGAAGTTAATATATTCTTAATATATTCACATAAATTAAAGTGTTAAATATTAAAGGCCTATTTTTTGTTTTTTTTAATGGGAATTATGATAAAGTTCATGTCAAATAGAGTTTACTTCTTACCTTTTTGTTTTGAGAGAGAGAGAGAGAGAGAGAGGAGAGAGAGAGAGAGAGAGAGAGAGGGGAGAGATTTGAAAGACAATAATTGTTATAAAAATACACACACAATCACACACGGAGAGAGAGAGAGAGAGAGAAAGAGAGAGAGAGAGAGAGAGAGAGAGAATGATTCTCGACTCGACAAACAAAACTACTCAACCACATACTACAGACAGACAGACGAAGATACAATCTATTAGGGTCACTTAAACCCATCTCTGGCCTCTAAAAGGGTTTATAATACCCCTCCCCAGGGCAGGGGGGGCGGGCACGTGCCCACCCCTTAACCCCTGCTACCCTCAAAGGGACCGTTAATCCTTCATCACAATGAAGAGAGAGAGAGAGAGAGAGTTCAAATCCCTGCTGTTCACTTTATACCCAAAGGGATTAGAGGCTTAGTGCTTATTTAGGTGTCTGCTGAAAGTAGAGTCCGCACACATATGTTTGTGCCGCTATATTTAGGCGTTTGTGCCGCTATATTTAGGCGTTTGTGCCGCTATATTTAGGCGTTTGTGGCCGCTATATTTAGGCGTTTGTGGCGCTGTTTGTTGGCGTTTGTTCGTGCCTTCGTTTCGTCGGTTCCTTGCTCATTGCTTTCCCAAAGGGATGCCACTCCCGTCGGCCTCTAGGATGTGAGAGCCGAGTAGAGTTAGTTAGTGTCAAATTATCACGGTATTTGTAACCCCCCTCATCTCTCTCTCTCTCTCTCTCTCTCTCTCTCTCTCTCTCTCTCTCTCTCTCTCTCATTTCATCACCTATCTCTCTCAGTCTTCATTTTTAATAATTTTTTACACTTCTGTAATTTGTTTAAATTGATATAATTCTCTCTCTCTCTCTCTCTCTCTCTCTCTCTCTCTCTTTATTTTTTGATAATTTCTTACACTCTCTTCTGCATTTAGATTAAATTGATATATCCCCCCCCCCCTCTCTCTCTCTCTCTCTCAAAATATTTCGGCGCACTCTTGGGTGGCCCACCGTAGCCACTACGGGCCTCGTTCCCTTCGTCAGCAGGTATCTCTCTCTCTCTCTCTCTCTCTCTCTCTCTCTCTCTTGGAAGGGGCAGTCCCCGTCACGTCGAATAGCGGCCACGTCAGGAAACCGCTAACAAGATGGTGGTTATTTCCGAGGAGGATGGGGGGTGGGGGGGTGGGGGGGGGGGGGAAAGGAGGGGCGAAGACCCCTCCCCTCCCTCCCTCTCTCCCTCTCCCGTGCTCCCTCCTTCCTCCTTAGAGATAGGGAAGAGAGAGGAGAGAGAGAGAGAGAGAAGGAGAGAGAGAGAGAGAGAAGGAGGTAGTCTGAGTACCTGCTTGTAGTATACCCATGTTTTTTGAAAATGTGTTTGTGCTTTGTTTGTGCGGTGTTTGTTTGCCATGGCAGGGAGAGTTTGCTCGTTTGTTTTACTTGTATGTTAAAAAAAGAGTATTACATATATGTATATATATATATATTCTTGATATCAAAATGGGTTTATTTTCTCTCCACCGTTTTTGGAATTCGAAAACAAAGGTTTACCTCACTCTCTCTCTCTCATCTATCTCTCTCTCTCTCTCTCGCTCTACTCTCTCTCTCTCTACTCTCTCTTCGGAATCGAACTCACATTTTTTTTTTCTTTTTTTTTCTTTTGCCCAACAATGGTCGTCAGCAAAGCTAAAAGTTTATACTTCGATACTCCCCTAAAATTTTCTATTTTTCCCTCTCTCTCTCTCTCTCTCTCTCTCTCTCTCTCTCTCTCTCTCTCTATCAGCTGTCAAGGACTGTATTGGTCATATAATATTCTTGTGTTTTCATCATAATATATGAAGTTAACTTAATTAATTATTAATGTAGGTGTGTGTGGGGGAGAGATGAGAGAGAGAGAAGAGAGCGAGAGAGAGAGAGAGCAGAGAGAGAGAGAGAGAGAGAGAGAGGCGAGACAGAGAGAGAGAGAGAGAGAGAGAGAGAGAAAGGTCCTATCTACGCCAATGAAGGATTTGACAGCAACAGACAAGCAAATAGCACGTATACCCAAAATACGAGAGAGAGAGAGAGAGAGAGAGAGAGAGAGAGAGAGAGAGAGAGAGAGGATAATTTGGTTTATTTGGAAAACCCCAAAATCTTACTGACGTAGCCTTGGCACGAACGCAGGAACCCGTAGGATTTCTTGGTAGGATTCCTTGGGCCAGTCCTTCAAAAAAAATAAACTCCTAAAGATATATATATAATATATATATATATATATATATCTATATACTATATATATATATAGATATATACCCTATATATTATATATATATATATATATCTGTATAATATATAATTTTATTTTTGGATTTATTACCTATATTAATTTTATCTTCTACTTTTCCGTTTGTGTTTTTTATTTTGCGTTAAAAGAATTTTGTATATATATATATATATATACATATATATATATATATATAGTATATATAATATATATATATATATATGTATATATATATACATATATATATATATATATATATATATATATACATATATATGATATATATTATATATAGTTATGATATATATATATATATATATATACACATATATATATATACATATATTATATATATATATATATATATTATATATATATATATATATATATATATACTATATATATATTATTACGCTAAGAGTCAGGTCTCTTTTCATATATATCTTTGACCGTATTTTTTAAACTACCACCTTCCTCTTCGATGAAGAAGCTGCTAGAGAAATCTTTTTTGTGGAGCTGTATCATAAAACATAGGCAAAGTACTTTCACAAAGAGGAGGAAACAAACATTTCATTTCAGCGATCGCAAGACGGCTGCTCTACTTCTATACCACATTTATGCCTCTATATATATGTATATATATATATATATATATATATATATATATATATATATATATATATATAAACTTCATCACTTACGCAATTGTTTTGCTCAATAATACAATCACTACAGCAGAATCCAGCTGGCTTTGCAGCTTAGCCCCGCCCACTGATTACGTCACGTCCATCATCCCTTGAAGCAGCCAGGAATTTGGGAACGTGAGATCTTTTAAGGACAGAATGCAAATAAGACTATTTGCATCGAAGCACTGAAAAAAAATAGACTACTAGAATATTTGGCATGTGTTAAACGTTCCAATACTTACGTTAATTATGCGGTTCTCTTTTAATCTTACAAAGAATACACGAAGAGGTTAGCGAAGAGATGGTGAAGGCTACATCATCTTTTCCAATAATTTTCACCCTCGATTCCTCTACGTCTTCAGGAAGAAGAGCTGCTTCGTGGCTCAGTAATACCATTTATGCCACAAAGAGCTTCTTCGTCGAAGATGTCGGTTTCAAAATATGGCCGTTTTGCCTTTTTGTTCACTGTCGTGTACTTGGCAGTATGTATTCATAGGACAAATTCAACTTTACATTTAAGAACTCCTTACAAATCAGAGAAGTCTCTTAAGAGTGTTCAAAGACACTATACCGGAATATTTGTTTATTTGTCCCAAATGTAATTTGGGAAACTCTGTGGGTAACCTGGTCGGCTGTTGAAGGTTTGTAATCTATTGCCACTGGACAAGGTTAGCTTTCTCCAAAAAGGAATTGTCTGCTGTATGTAACCACACGGTAAAACGTAAACGTAATATTCTGTAGAGTGATTTCAAAAGCCTATCTCAAGCAGTAGATATCCGGTTATGATCGGTATGGC
>NC_087223.1:7042803-7052803 GCF_015104395.2 Macrobrachium nipponense
TCGTTCGTTTTTGCCGTTTTTTTTCCCGGACTTAGGGACATTTCGTCCCTTCTCGGTTCTCATCAGGGAATCGGGGAACAGGGCCAAGAGATAATCGCCAATATCTCTCTCTCTCTCTCTCTCTCTATGCCTCTTTCTTTCTCCTTATCTCACTTTTCGTGCACGAGTTCGTACGCAGACTCCCGTAGCGATGATAGACCTTTCGCTCCTTTTTTTTTTTTTCACGCAATATTTCTGCGTCGGGGTTCCTCCTCAGTCGAATTCTCTTAAGGGTGAGGTCCCACCCACTTCCCCCCCACCTCCCTCCCCCCCTTTCCAGGCTAGGGCGTCTGGGAGATCATAAACAAAGAAAAAAAGAAAAAAAAATTGGCATAGGTCTAAGGCAGATCGTCCTGAAGTCGCCTTCGAATTCTCGCCGTTTGCAAGTCATACAAATCAGCGTCGTGTCTCTATCTTGTTTTTTCCGGGTGCTCGTCCGGACCCCGCGCGCGCGTCGGGGAAAGCAACAAACAAACAAACAGACAGACGAGGGGGGGAAAAACAACATCGGAGACGTAAATAATCAGCCTCGGGGCTTTCTCATAACATTCAAAAAGAGTCTAATTCAATGTAAAGCGAGTTTCTCGTATGTGCCGTCGTAACCCGGGTTGGGAGGGAGGGAGGTGCCTACCTGGAAATAGCATCAAGAGAGAAAAGACCTGAACGCTAAGTAAAAAGAAGACGCTACTCCTCCCCCCTCCCCCTATCCCTCCCTCCCCCTCCCAGGGGCTCTTCGCAGCAGAAGAAGAAGGAGGAGGAGGAGGAGGAGGAGAAGAAGAAGAAGAAGCAGAAGAAGCAGGAGCGGGCTGCTACCGTAAGTCGCGGAATGAAATGCATTACCGCCACTAACCGAATTTTCCCCGCGGAGAAATGTGCCCTATTCAGCCCGGGCCTGTTCGTTTCACTGCTATTTTTCCCCGCGCGGAGACACAGAGGCAGTTTACTCAACCCCTCAACCCTCTTCTACCTCAACCACTCAGCCCTCCTCCTCCTCCTCCTCCTCGTGTACAACCTGGAGGCTCCATAACCTACGGTTGTTTTGTATCTTTAAGCTCAAGAATTTTTTTTATCTCACTCGACCTCGCGCGCGTCGTGATGTTTTGACGTATGGAACGCACCTCGTAAACAAGACCTCTTTTTATAAACGCCTCAACCCTCCTCCTACTACAACCTTGAGCCTTCACAACCCCTCAACCCGCCTCATACTACAACCTGGAGCCTCGACAATCCCTCTACAACCCCAGGTTGTTTTGTATTTTTTGTATTTAACAATACTTTTATTTTTTTAATCTCGATTCGTTATGTATCGCACGAAACGCATCTTGTCAACAAGACTTTTTATAACCCCTAAACCCTCATCCTTCCTCCCTCCTCATATTACAACAACCTTGAACCACCACAACCCCTTAACCCTTAACCATCCTCCTACTACAACCTGGAGCCTCCACAACCCCACTACAACCCCAGGTTGTTCTGTATTTAACAAAAAAACTTTGTCTACTCGCTCGAGACGCACCTTGTACTTCTTCTGTCAAGACGTCTCGAGACGAATGGTAATCATCCTTCAGTCTTCGGGATCAGGTTTTGAAGAGGAAGAAGAATAATAATTCCTCCTCCTCCTCCTCCTCCTCCTCCTCCTCCTCCTCGTCTGCTTTGTCGTCTTAGAAGTCTTCTCGCTCCCGAAAGGAAAAGTTATAATATACTTCTTCCTCTCCGGAAAGCAAATGACATTTGGGAATAACGCAATTGTTCTTAAGACGCGTTCGGTACCGGCTTCGTATACGCCTACCTAGGCGTGCGATGTGATGGCCTATCGGGAGTGTATGTGTGTGTGTGTGTGTGTGTTTTTAAG
Organism: Macrobrachium nipponense; assembly: GCF_015104395.2. Classification (NCBI taxonomy): domain Eukaryota; kingdom Metazoa; phylum Arthropoda; class Malacostraca; order Decapoda; family Palaemonidae; genus Macrobrachium; species Macrobrachium nipponense. The sequence goes on from NC_087223.1 coordinate 7,044,695, forward strand.
CCTTTCAAAGCCTGCTGCCTTCTTTATGACGATTTCAGAGGCAGGTGAGCTAAGGGGTGATTATTCAAATCTTTATTTATTAGTCTTTTTATCCAACAGCTTTTGAAAGGAGCTTTCAAAGAAAGGTGAATTCAGGATAATATTTATTGAATTTGCATTGATTAGTCTTTTTATTTTATTTTTTCATTTGTACTTTTTTATTGTTATTTTAAACCGGTTTTATTATTTATTTGTATCCATGCGAAGTCTTTCGTTTCAGCTAAAAACATTTTTATTTTTTTATTTTTTATTTTAATATAAATTTTTTATTTTTTTTAGATTTTTTCCTGGGACCAGCTATAAACATAAAATAATACAGAAATGTTTAATACAGGTTTTAAAAAGGATTTTTTTTAGTGTTTTATTTTCTTACGTTGCTAAAATTACAAGTTAATTGTATTTTAAAATAAAAACTTTAGTTTTCTAAGGACCTCAGATTATGGTAAGACCAGAAATTTTATAAATATGACTTTTTTCATTTATTTACTTCTTTCAGTTTTAATATGAAAATGTGACAATTTATAAATATCAAGATTTTTTCCCCAAATTATAGAAATTTTAAATATAAATTTACATTTATATATTTTAAGTTTCTCTTTCTGTTTCAATTCCGAAAATATGCTCAGAATTTATGGTGACTCAAAAAAATAATATTGAATATTAAGTATTAAATAGCAATATTTTTTTAAATGAAGTATAAAAATTCTAGTCACACTAATTATAATTCTTTTCATTTTATTTGTATGTATAATTTATATATATATATATAAAGAATATATATAATATCTATATAGATAATATATATATATATATATTTTTTTTCTATATATATATATATATATATATATATATCTATATATAATAATATATATATATATATATATAGGATATAATCTATATAAACTATACATATAGATATATTATATATATAATATAGTATATATATATAGATATAGATATAGATATAGACATGTAGAGACAGAGAGAGATATAGGAGAGAGATCTAGAGAGAGATAGATAGAGAGATATCGAATATAGATAGATAAGAGATGAGATAGAGAGATATAGAGAGATATTAATATATATAGATAGAGAGAGATAGAGATATAGAGAGAGATAGAGAGAGATAGAGGTAGAGATAGATAGAGAGATATAGAGATCAGAATTTAGATTAGAGAGAGAGAGATATGACACACACCACACAATAGGAGAGAGAGGATAGATGATATAGATAGAGAGAGATAGATAGATATAGTATATAAGAGATAATCGATAGAGATATAGAAAAGAAAAGAAAGATACAGATAGAAGATATATAGATAGAGATATAGAAGGAAGGAGAGAGAGAGAGAATTATAGAGAGAGATATATATATATAGAGAGAGATATAATCAGAGAGAAGAGATCTTAGGAGGATATATTTAGCGATATATATAGATATTCTATATATATATAAGAGAGCGATATAGAGAGCGAGAAGAGATAGAATATCTTATATATATATCTATATATATAGCGATAGATGTAGATATATATATGATTATATATATTATATATATACCTATATATCTATATCATAGTAATATGATATATATCTATAATATATATTATATTATATATATATAATATATAGTATCATATATATCTTATTATATATAGATATTATATTATATATATATATATCTAAGTATTTATATATAGATATCTATATATATTATAGTCATATATATACGAATATTATATGATATATTATAATCTCTCTAAGATCGATATTATATCTAATCCTTATCTTAATTATATCTATATCTATATATTTTTTATAAGATATTATATATAATATATGTATATATATATATATCTCATATCTAAAGAGATCTATATATAATATATCATATAGAATATATCATTATACATAGATTATATATATATAATCATATCATTATTCTATATATATATCTAGTAAAATATGTATATATATTTATATATATCTCTATATATATATCTATATATAGATATATTATATATATATCTCTATATAATATATAATTATCATAATTTATATTATATCAAATATCTATATATATAATATATCTATATATATTAACATATATAATTATTATATATATTCTATATATCTAATAATATTATAATTTATTAATATCTTATATACTTATATATATGTAAATATATATATAAATATAGTTTATATCTATGTTATATCTAGATTATCTAATATATATAATATATTAATATATTATAATTATATTTATTATATATAATACTATATAGGTCTAATATATATCATATATCTTATTATATAGATATATATATTATATATATATACATTATAATATAGTTTATAATATCATATATATATAATATATCTATTATATTAATATAGATTATAATTTAATATAATTATATAGATATATAATAATATATATATTCTAAAATATATATATATATATATCTATATTTATTATATATATCTATACATAGTTAATATATATTTTAATATATAATATAGTCTTCTATATTATATATCTATATATATATATATATCTATCTATATCTATATAGATATATCTATATAGATATATTCTATATGTATCTATATATATTGACTAATTTATATATTAATATATATCTACTATATAAAATATAATTATTATATTATATATATATATATATATAATATATATGATTATATATATATAGTCTAAATATATATATAGACATCAGAGGGTTACCGAAACTCAGTAGATCAGTTAAGGAGTTTATTATGAGATACGTTTTCGTGTCATCCTGACACATCATCAGTCTGTAATGTAAAATCAATTCACATTTATAAAAAATATAATTAAAGTTTACATGCTATTTTAAAAGGAAACCATAAAATACTAAAGTTATTCATAAAAATTATAGTTAAAAGCTAAAAATACTAAAATTATTTAAAAGGTGACATTAAAATTGTAGAAATTTAGCATTAAAAAGGAATATTAACCTTAATAAAGCGAAGGACAAGACAGGAATGGATGTAAGGACCGTTCCCGTTTGCGCCCAGATCTCGACTACGCTAAGAAAAGTTGAGTAGAGGATTGACTAGAATTGAGGGAAGGAACGAGGCGCTTGATATGTAAAGACTCAAGTGTCGTTATATATTGGCTATGCTTGGTATTGTCAATTATCGAAAAATGTTTTTTGTTAATTTCAATTTTACAAAGAGCTGCATGATTTCTTATATTAGAAAGTTCAGGATTGGTTATCCTCTGGCCAGTTCTGTAGCTTACTAACCAATCCTGAACTTTCTAATATAAGAAATCATGCAGCTCTTTGTAAAATTGAAATTAACAAAAAACATTTTTCGATAATTGACAATACCAAGCATAGCCAATATATAACGACACTTGAGTCTTTACATATCAAGCGCCTCGTTCCTTCCCTCAATTCTAGTCAATCCTCTACTCAACTTTTCTTAGCGTAGTCGAGATCTGGGCAAACGACGGTCTACAGCCATTCCTGTCTTGTCCTTCGCTTTATTAAGGTAATATTCCTTTTTAATGCTAAATTTCGACAATTTTAAATTGTCACCTTTTAAATAATTTTAGTATTTTTTAGCTTTAACTATAATTTTTATGAATAACTTTAGTATTTTATGGTTTCCTTTTAAAATAGCGTGTAAACTTTAATTATATTTTTTATAAATGTGAATTGATTTTACATTACAGACTGATGATGTGTTCAGGATGACACGAAACGTATCTCATAATAAACTCCTTAACTGATCTACTGAGTTTCGGTAACCCTCTGATGTCTACATGTTTGCACCTTTTGATATATATATAATATATAGATATATAGATATATATATATATAGATATAGATATAATATATATATATATATATATATATATATATCATATATATATATATATCATCTATATCTATATCTATATCATATCTATATAGATATATATCGATTTATATATATATATATCATAGAGATAGATATATATATAATAGATATTTTTATATATCTTAGATACATATATTAGGATCTCACTATCTATATATATATAATTATATAAATTATAGATTATATATAATAATATATATATATAATATATTAATATATATATATATATATATATATATGATAAATATCTACTATACTATATCAATCTGATATATATTTCATATCTACTATTTATATTAATTATATATATTATATAAGATATATATATAATATATAGATATGATAATAATATATATATGTATATATATATATATATATATATATATATATATATATATATATATATACTATAAATATATAATTCTTTTTAAAGACAAAGCTTAAATCGAAATTTAGAAATGAAAAAACATATATTTTTTATTTCTTTTAAAAATCATGTAAAAGATTTCAAGATATATAACAATCATGATTTTTTAAAATTAATTTCTTTATATTTATTATATGTATAGAATAATAAATTTACATATATATATATTTTAAGTTCTCTTTCTGTTTCAACTTCCAAAAATATGCTTAGATTTATGGTGACTCAAAAAAAATAATATTGAATATTAAATATTAAAATAAATATTAAATACAAATAGTTTTAAATGAGGTATAAAAATCTTAGTAATTATAATTTATTTATTTTATGTGTGTGTATTTAATATATATATATATATATATATCTATATATATATATATATATATATATATATATATATATATATATATATAATTCTTTTAAGACAGAGCTTAAATCGTAAATTTAAAAATAAAAAAATTATTATTTTTAATTTTTTTTAAAAATTTTTTTAAAAAATAAGTAAAAAAAGATTAAAGATATGTAACAATCATGAATAATTTTTTTATTAATTTTCTATATATATATTTATTAAAAATATATGAAAGTGTCCTAAAATTTCATAATAATAATAATGATGAATAATAATAATAATATTAATAGTAATAATAAGTTTTTCATTGAATATTAGACACATTTTTATAATAATAATAATAATAATAATAATAATAATAATAATAATAATAATAATAATAATAATAATTAATAATAATAATAAAAGTTTTTCATTAAATATTAGACACATTTTTCTTCTTCTTCTTCTTCTTCTTCTTCTTGTTGTTGTTGTTGTTGTTGTTGTTGTTGTTGTTGTTGTTGTTGTTGTTGTTGTTGTTGTTGTTGTTGTTGTTGTTGTTGTTGTTGTTGTTATTCCCAACATTTTAATAATAATAAATAATAATAATAATAATAATAATAATAATAATAATAATAATAATAATAATAATAATAATAATAATAATAATAATAATAATAATGAGACAGACTAAAGAACTAGCCAGCGATGACACATGGCAATGGCTACAGAGGGGAGAGCTAAAGAAGGAAACTGAAAGAATGATGACAGCGGCACAAGATCAGGCCCTAAGAACAAGATATGTTCAAAGAACGATAGACGGAAATAACACCTCTCCCATATGTAGGAAGTGCAATACGAAAAATGAAACCATAAACCACATAGCAAGCGAATGCCCGGCACTTGCACAGAACCAGTACAAAAAGAGGCATGATTCAGTAGCAAAAGCCCTCCACTGGATCCTGTGCAAGAAACATCAGCTACCTTGCAGTAATAAGTGGTACGAGCACCAACCTGAGGGAGTGATAGAAAACGATCAGGCAAAGATCCTCTGGGACTATGGTATCAGAACGGATAGGGTGATACGTGCAAACAGACCAGACGTGACGTTGATTGACAAAGTCAAGAATAAAGTATCACTCATTGATGTTGCAATACCATGGGACACCAGAGTTGAAGAGAAAGAGAGGGAAAAAATGGATAAGTATCAAGATCTGAAAATAGAAATAAGAAGGATATGGGATATGCCAGTGGAAATCGTACCCATAATCATAGGAGCACTAGGCACGATCCCAAGATCCCTGAAAAGGAATCTAGAAAAACTAGAGGCTGAAGTAGCTCCAAGACTCATGCAGAAGAGTGTGATCCTAGAAACGGCGCACAAATTAAGAAAAAGTGATGGCTCCTAAGGGGCGATGCAACCCGGAACCCCACACTATAAATACCACCCAGTCGAATTGGAGGACTGTGATAGAGCAAAAAAAAATAATGATAATAATAAAAATATTAATAATAAGTTTTTCATTAAATACTAGACACATTATTATTATTATTATTATTATTATTATTATTATTATTATTATTATTATTATTATTCATCTTGAACACATTCTTCAGTCCATTAGTGTCCATTTACATATCCCACAACATCCCATAACTTTACACTCGCTTCTCCCACCACTTTCTCCGTGAAGACATTCGGTTGTGAGGGGAATCGAACCCAAGTCTTTCGGGATGGGGTGTGTATAGGTTGACAGTGACTCAGCCATTCGACCATCGACAGTAGGTATAGGTCGATATCGACTCTTGTATACAGGGTGTTTCGAAATTAGAGCCCCTCCCTCTACAGCATAAACTGAAATTGATATGGACAAAAACAAAAGTAATTCAGAACAGGTATTTATTTAAGTTTCTCTCTGAGTATTTAATATTTTGTGTTGCCTCCTTCTGCCTGTACCACAGGCTGCATTCTTGGGGGATATGATTTCAGCAAATCGCAAAAATCTGAGACTCAAACTCCATTTCCCTGAGCACTTAGGTCACCTCTCTTCGCAGGTCGTCGAGGCTTGGTATACCATCATAGTTCACTGTGCGCGCTTCAACACGATCCTTTAAGATACTACCAATGTTTTCACACACATTAAGGTCAGGGGAGCTACCTGGAAATTCACTTGATGAGAAGAAATCGATACCAGTTTCGAAGCAGCTCCTGCGTCTGAAGAGCCTTGAAACATGGTGCCTTATCATGCAAAAATGTGACTACTTCAACAGATAACACATTTTCAGGATCTTTGAGGAAAGGAAATACTCCACCAGTAAGCACAGTTTCTCTGAAGTATTTGCCATTCCAGGACTGTCCCTTTTCATTAACCATTTGGTTGTGAAACAGAGAAAAATTCCCAAACATTCAGGAAATTTCACAACTTGGCAATTGTGCACATCATTGCTGATATCATCCAACTTTGCTGCCCAAATGACGTCATTTTTATGATTTGGCTTCCTGACTGTGTAAATGAAGAATTCATCTGATGTAGCAACATGGAGAAAGTCAGCTTCATCCCAATCTTTAAGAAATGAACCACAAAACTATGCACGGTCTTTTCTCTGTTGCTGAGGGATGTTGGGCTTGCTGATAACATGAAATGGCTTGATATCAGATTTTTTTAACTAATGATATATAGCACTATAACTTCTCTTCTTTCCCCTTTTTGTTTCTAGTTCTAGCGCCAATTTACATAAAGACTTTCTTGGTCTACCCACTGCCTCAGCTCTGATGTCTTTTGACTCCTGAGAAAGGACTTCAGGCTTTCCAAGATTCTCACTCTTTTCACGATGACAGTCATATGGATTTTTGTTCAAGTTTCTTTTAACAAAGGATTCATCTCTTAATGTATTTAACTATCCAGGAACGTGAAATGAAGTATGCGCCATATCCCTGGCGTCTCTGAAGGTTATAGCCCGGATTCAGTCAATCCATCTGATTTCCTCCGAGTCGTTAGCCATGGCTGTATCTAACTCCGTCACTCAGTCTGAAAATACAAGAAATGTAAAATGAAAAATAGCTTAATAGAAACTTAAGATAATGTACTTGGAGATAGGCTATAGCAGAAAACTTCATAACTTTTCATTTGTTCTGTGGAGGGGGGGTTCTAATTTCAAAACACCTGGTATATATATACCAGTCGAATTTATGGCTTGGTCTTTGAGTATAATCGATTATCTTGTATTAGTGACACAACTGTTATAATCTCTCTCTCTCTCTCTCTCTCTCTCTCTCTCTCTCTCTCTCTCTCTCTCTCTCTCTCTATATATATATATATATATATATATATATATATATATATATATATATATATATATATGTATATATATATACATATATATATATATGTTATATAT
>NC_087223.1:7062803-7082803 GCF_015104395.2 Macrobrachium nipponense
GGAAGAGGTCAAGAAAATCCAAAATTTCGCCGCTAAGATCAGCAGCGTTGGAGGCACCTGGAGTCACACGACGATGTTACTCCGATATTTGGAAAATGGCTACGAATGGAACAGAAGTACTTTTATGAAGACTTTCACGTCTGTTTTGAAACTCACCTGATTTCTCATTTACTCCAGCGAGGCGTGATCCGACCTACAGCTTACTCGATCGCGTGCTAAAATCAACTAATAGCGTATTGTTTCACCAACGAAAATTAGAATGTATACGCAATATTTTATTAGAAATGATAATTTTTCTGCATTGTTTAACATGCACACTATTTATTTATTTTTTTTATTGCATTTTCATTCTAATAAATAAATCACAAATATCCTATCCTCAAATTCCTGTATCTTTCACTCTACGCGAAACACCTTTTGCAGACCTTTTTAGGCTCTTCCGTTGACCTTTCAGCGCCTCATTGGCCTGCCACCTCGGTGACCGCTAGTTCGATTCTCGGGCATTCAACTGAGGGTTAAGAGATGTGTATTTCTGGTGATAGAAGTTCACTCTCGACGTGGTTCGGAAGTCACGTCAAGCCGTTGGTCTCGTTGCTGAATGACCAACTGGTTCCATGCACGTAAAAACACCAAACAAACAAACAAACAATCCATAGACATTTCCTACCCCCGAACAACATCAACAACAAAGTAATTTGTAGGCTTACTCCCCGAGTCGAGTGGAAATGAATAACTCTCCATCTTTTATTATTAACCTTTTGTTCTCTTCACTGTCTCCGGTCGTGAACTCCGTTTGCAAGCTCATTTATTCTTGACTTGAAAGTTTAATCCTGGTGTTTTAAGGCTTTGTGGCTACATCATTGCAGGTTATTGATCTTAACACATTTCTGTTACGCAGAGTCGAGAAAATTTGATTGTATTACAATATACCACCTGCATACCACATGAATATTGCTCATTATGCAATAACATTTTATAGAAATATGATTGGACCTATGTTACCCAAGAATGATTAGTGAAATGAGTGGTATCAGTTTCAATGGAGTGAAGAATTATGACTCTCTCTCTCTCTCTCTCTCTCTCTCTCTCTCTCTCTCTCTCTCTCTCTCTCTCTCTCTCTCTCTCCTAGAGCCGGACTTTCTCATTTATAACTTTCAAACCCTTTCACTAGTCTGAAGGTTTTCCTCTCCCACCAACGAGCGACTTTTTGGCTTCTTGGACAAATCGCAAGTAAAATATCTCCTACTTTAACACCGACCGAGTCACTCTCCGCAGTGAGTATTCTCGCGCAATGTTTGCTTTCACCAGGGAAAGCCAGAGAAAGTTTTAGTCACTTTCTACAGATTAATTCTAATAAAGTTTTCAAAGCTTTTCATTTTAAATCAGATGCCGGTAGTTTGTATATATATACATACCAACTGACCAACCCGGCACTGCCTAGGAACTCTGAATGACAACCGATAAATTCTCTCTCTCTCTCTCTCTTCCTAGAGATAATGAGCATATGATGTCTCCTCGGATGGATAATAAGTCTTTGAGACATCCTAATCCTTGTAACTCTCTCTCTCTCTCTCTCTCTCTCTCTGTCAGTGAAATTGCCCACCATTTTTGAGATTCTATATCACCCTCTTCTCACTCCCCCCCCACCCTCTTTGGTGCCAGTGATGTCTTATCCCCACAGTACTCCTCTCTAGATAGTAAGTTAGATGTCTGCCAAGTTTGGTTGCAATTGCTCGGTGAGTTTTTGAGTTACGCTGGAGTATACACGCACATACTAGATACGTCCATTTAAATATATATAATACACACAGATATATATATATATATATATATATATATATATATATATATATATATATACATACACCTTTCAAATATATATATATATATTCTATCTTACCCAGTACTGGACTTAACCAATTCAATTCGCCTCTCATTAACAGACGTTAACGTACCCTTTCGTTATATACTCGGATTCTGAACTGTGATGTCACAGTTCGTTGCCTCTCTCTCTCTCTCTCTCTCTCTCTCTCTCTCTCTCTCTCTCTCTCTTCTCTCTCTCTCTCTCATTAGATTGCATTTAGGAGACTCTAACCGTGTCATCCCTTCATGAAATCACATTAAACGAGCTTTTTTTACGATAATTTGCCATCCTACCTCTACCCCCCCCCCCCTTGAGGGTTGTCCCTCTCCCCCTTTACCCACACACAAACCCCCTACCCTCACAAAAGACCCATGTGAACAAAACCACCACATTATCGATCTCGTGTGAAGATTTTCATCTTCAGAATTTTTTAGTTACTGACATTTTTATGGTTGATTGAGTTCCTCGAGGTGGTGTGTATACACGTTATTGTTATTTTGTTATTGTTATTTTGTTATTGTTTTTGATTCGCTGTCACTCGGAAGGACCTCGTCGGCGCCAACGTAAAATCACCGCTTACCGAGGAGCGGTTCACCAACTTTGCTGCCTAGTAATTACCTGAGTTAATGACGGGACTAAAGAGAGAGAGAGAGAGAGAGAGAGAGAGAGAGAGAGAGAGAGAGAGACATACACTCTCTTCCTCCCTCTCCCTCCTTCCTTCCCTCCCTCCCTTCTCCATTTCATTGCCCCGTTTAGCCATTAAACTGTTAGCTTCTAACAACATTAAAACCCACTTTTGTCTGCATCAGCGGCAATTTAAGGGCGGTCCAAGGGGTTAGGGACGCCCCTACGGGTGCACAGGGGTACCCAGGGACCCCCAGGAGTGCCACGGGAGTGCCAGGAGCCCCTTGGTGGCACTGCTTTCCCGCCATAATTAGTGAGGAGGGCGGCATCTTTTGGCGCGCAAATGAATTATGGTTGAACGTAAGCTGATTACACTAGACTCTACCGTCTAAGATGCCCCACTAATTATCGTTTGCTCTCTCTCTCTCTCTCTCTCTCTCTCTCTCTGTCACGGATTTTGTACCTTTTCGTCGAAGGACAACAGTAACTGTTTACTCAGGATTTGACACTACTTGGTTCGTGTTGGTAGTCCTAGGTCAATGTTGGCACTGCTTGGTTCATGATGGCATTGCTGGGTTTATGTTGGCAATCCTGAAAGTGTTGGCACTGCTTGGTTAGTGTTAGCACTGCGGAGTTTATGTTGGCACTCCTGAAAGTATTGGCACTCCAAGGTTAGTGTTGGCACTACTGAGCCAACAGTATTTGTTCTGGAATCACTTTTCCTGAAGAAGTCTGGAAATACATTTGTTCCATAAAAGTCTGGAAAAAACATTGTTCCATCTTAAGTTGGGGAAAAACATTTGTTCCATAAAATAAGTCGTTGAAAACATCTGTCCTTTAACAATTGGAAAACAACTTAGTTTCATGCAAATTTGGTAAAAACATTAGTTTCATAGGATAAGTTATAAAGTAAAAACATTTGTTCCCTAAAACATTCGATTGTCCAGAAAAAATAGGAAAAAGCATTTGCCCCAGAAAACAAGTCGGGAAAAACATTCGTTCAATAAAATTAATCGGGAAAAATTTTTGTTCCATAATAATTCGGCAAAATTATTTTGTCTACAAAGTAAGTCTGTAAAAACATTTGCCCCATAAAATAAATGCGTAAAAACATTTGTTCCATAAAATAAGTCAGGAAAAACATTTGTTCCATAAAGTAAGTCAGGGAAAAAATTTTTTCCACGAAAAATATTTGCAAAAAAGTAAAAATACAAAAAAATACATATGCTTATTTGTACAAATAAATTAATTTTGAAAAAGGATATATATATATATATAATATATATATATATATATATATATATATATATATATATATATATATATATATATATATATATATATATACACATACATACACCCTATTAGTGTCTCTGCTTCAGGTTTCCTTAAGTGTTATTTATGTTTGGGGTGAGGTTGCAAGCCTTACGTTCTTGCATTGTTGGTAATTTATTTTATACAGTTTTGAATGTTGTATTGTTAAATTTCAATTATTATTATTATTATTATTATTATTATTATTATTTTTTTTTTTTTTTTTTTTTTTTTTTTTTTTTTTTTTTTTTGCTCTATCACAGTCCTCCAATTCGACTGGGTGGTATTTATAGTGTGGGGTTCCAGGTTGCATCCTGCCTCCTTAGGAGTCCATCACTCTTCTTACTATGTGTGCCGTTTCTAGGATCACACTCTTCTGCATGAGTCCTGGAGCTACTTCAGCCTCTAGTTTTTCAAGATTCCTTTTCAGGGATCTTGGGATCGTGCCTAGTGCTCCTATGATTATGGGTACGATTTCCACTGGCATATCCCATATCCTTCTTATTTCTATTTTCAGATCTTGATACTTATCCAATTTTTCCCTCTCTTTCTCTTCAACTCTGGTGTCCCATGGTATTGCGACATCAATGAGTGATACTTTCTTCTTGACCTTGTCAATCAACGTCACGTCTGGTCTGTTTGCACGTATCACCCTATCCGTTCTGATACATAGTCCCAGAGGATCTTTGCCTGATCGTTTTCTATCACTCCTTCAGGTTGGTGCTCGTACCACTTATTACTGCAAGGTAGCTGATGTTTCTTGCACAGGCTCCAGTAAAGGGCTTTTGCTACTGAATCATGCCTCTTTTTGTACCGGTTCTGTGCAAGTGCCAGGCATTCACTTGCCTATGTGGTTTATGGTTTCACTTTTCGTATTGCACTTCCTACATATGGCGAGATGTTTATTCCGTCTATCGTACTTTGAACATATCTGGTTCTTAGGGCCTGATTCGTGCCGCTGTTATCATTCCTTCAGTTTCCTTCTTTAGCTCTCCCCTCTGTAGCCATTGCCAATTGTCATCGCTGGCTAGTTCTTTAATCTGTCTCATGTATTGTCCGTGCATTGGTTTGTTGTGCCATCCTCTGTTCCTTTCTGTTCTTTTTCCCCTGTCTTTCTGTATAATTTCCTTTTCTGTCTGTATATTTCTGTTTCTGTGGGAATCTTTCGGTCTGCTTTTATTAGTCCTTCTTCCCATGCACTCTTTAGCCACTCGTCTTCACTGGTTTTCAGATATTGCCCCAGTGCTCTGTTTTCGATGTTGACGCAGTCCTCTATACTTAGTAGTCCTCTACCCTCCTTCCTTTCGTGTTATGTATAGTCTGTCCGTATTTGCTCTTGGGTTGTAGTGCTTTGTGTATTGTCATATGTTTCCTGGTTGCGATCTATGCTGCGGAGTTCTGCCTTCGTCCATTCCACTATTCCTGCACTGTATCTGATTACTGGCACTGCCCATGTGTTTATGACTTTTATCATATTTCCGGCGTTGAGTTTTGACTTGAGTATCGCCTTGAGTCTCTGCATATATTCTTTCCTGGTCGTGTCCTTCATCTCTTGGTGTTTTATATCTCCTCCTTCCATTATTCCCAGGTATTTGATCCTGTCTCATCTATGTGTTTGATGTTGCTCCCATCTGGTAGCTTTATCCCTTCAGTTCTCGTTACTTTGCCTTATATTATTATTATTATTATTATTATTATTATTATTATTATTATTATTTTATGTAATGGAATTTCCTCAAATTTTTATTATTATTTTATTATTATTATTTTATTATTATTATTATTATTATTATTATTATTATTATTATTTTTATATTATTATTTATGTACATTTCAATTTTTTTTTTTGCAAATATTTTTACCCTATTTTCAAACTTTCTTGATACTTTACGTCACTTTTTATGCTTCAATATAATAATAATCAATAATAATAATAATAATAATAATAATAATAATAATAATAATAATAATAATATAATATGCTGGAAGTAAACCCTCTTTAAAACATGTTTTATTAAATGATTGTTGCCCTCAGCTGCATTAATTTTTATATAAAGGTTTCTTGCTCTAAATAGAGAAGACATTTTATAAAATTAATGTAGCTGAGGCAGCAATCACTCTTAATAATAATAATAATAATTAATAATAATAATAATAATAATAATAATAATAATAATTAATAATAATAATAATAATAATAATATTTTTCCTGAAGTAACTTCTGAAACAATAGTTTCGGGTTGACCAATCTGTCCCGAAAAGTGAAGTCGAGCCTTGATTGATTGAGAGAGAGAGAGAGAGAGAGAGAGAGATTGAGCAGAGAGAGAGAGAGAGAGAGAGAGAGAGAGAGAATTACAAATCTCCGTCCTAAATCATCTATCTGGGAGTTATATACCAACACCTTTGGTCTCTCTCTCTCTCTCTCTCTCTCTTCTCTCTCTCTCTCTCTCTCTCTAAGACGTGTCTCTTCTCCAGGTCAATTTTTGGTTGCTCGTTGCATCCCACATTACCACTTTTTTTACGGGTTTAGTTTTTCGGTAGGGGGCGAGGGTTGGGGAGGGGCTGGGCCGTGGGCATAGGGGGATCCCTCTGGGAAATGGCCGTCGAATTCGTCCAAGAGGACGAATTTCTCTCCCGAATGAATTGGAAAGTCGAGATTGTGTGTGATGACACCTAGACTTTGACTGTCGCAAAGGGAGGAGGAGGAGGAGGGGGAGGGAGAGAGGGAGGGGGTTTTGATGCCGTGGTGTCCTCCTCGTCTCATATCAACGCTCATCAGGTCTCATCTTGGCCGCTCCGAAATGCGGCGTTCGCACCAGAATGCTTCACCCACCGGCCGCCGCCCTTTCGCGCCCATATCTCCGCGCCCGAAGGTTCCCGGCGGGTCTGACCGCGGGGGGACGGGGAAACATGCCCGAGACGCCCATGTACCGAGCCCGCCCGGAAATCAGCCGCCTCCATTGGGGAAGAAGAGGAAAACTCAAAGGCCCCCAAAAGATAACTAGACCAATGGAGCTATGTGGGAAACGTCGTAGCGGTGTGAAAACGACCTCAGAGGCCGGGCGCTCTGTCCATCAGGCTCGTTAAGGCGGGAAAATTGAAGTTTGCCCGCTAAGATGAGGTTTTGGCGGGAATTCGGTACTGAGATTTGGCGCTGGGGGGGGAAGGGGGAAGGTAGGGGAGGGGGTGGGGGGGGGGCGGCTAGAAAACTAATCGGCCCCGTCCACTTGACTTGGGGCCAAGTGGCGCCGTTCTGCCACTCCACAATTGGGTGTTATGGGTCAATTTCTGGCCACTGATGGATTTTCGGATGAAACCGCAGTCACACACACGCACACACACACACAGTCAGTCCCTGAGAGAGAGAGAGAAAGAAGATAATGCGGGAGAAGATAGAGAGAGAGAGAGAGAGAGAGAGAGAGAGAGAGAGCTAGATTGGGCCAGCTTCAATCATCGACTACGTTGAAGTCGCGACCAAGAGGCACCTTCGTTATAGACAATTTTCTATATATATATATATATATATATATATATATATATTATATATATATATATATATATATATAGACAGGCAGAATGTTTGTACCAAGCACTTTCTCGTATACATATATATATATATAATATATTATATATCTATATACCTATAAGGGTATATATATATATATATATATAATATATGTCTATATATATACATAGTAGATAATGTATATGTGTATATATATATATATATAATTTCAGTACACTGAATGAATGTATTGTAACATAATCTCTCTCTCTCTCTCTCTCTCTCTCTCTCTCTCTCTCTCTCTCTCTACAGACGAGGCTAGAACCATGTCACGTAAATATTATTATAAAAAAAAAAACTGATTTTCTCTCATTGATATAATATTAATTATGGTCTTTGAAATAGCTGTATATAATTAATTTGGTGTCCTGATATTTTCTGAAAATAACGAGAGTCTCCCATTTGTCGTAGCATTATCATAGTGCTTAGCTTAATAATAATAACAATAGTACTAATAATAATAATATCATAATGATAATTATAATAATATAATAATACTAATAATAAAATAGAAGAATAAGAAGAAGAAGAAATCTTATGTATTAGTTAAGACAGTAAAACACTCACATGGTTATGATAATAATAATAATAATAATAATAATAATAATAATAATAATAATATCAATAATATACATTACATACATACTACATACAGTACATACATTGATACATGCATGACATGATATACATACATACAGGATAAAGATATATATACTATATGATATATAGATAAAGAATATATATATATATATAATCATTATATATACATTATATATATATATAATCATATATACATATATATATATATAATAGATTTATATAATATATATATATATATAATAATATATATATATTCTACCCTGTTTATATATATATATATATATATATATAATATATATATATATATATATATATATATCCCTGCTGCCTCCTCCTCTTCTTTCCCGTCCATTTTATTTACATACCCTTGCTGTGTCCGGATATTGCCGACGTGGGTCCAATATCCGGTCAAAAATGGGCGTCCGCTCCGTTGCCCGCGGGCGTGAGGGAGGAAGAAGAAGAAGAAGAAGAGAAGAAGACGAAGAAGAAGAAGAAGAAGAAGAAGAAGAAGAAGAAGAAGAAGAAGAAGACGTCGTCTCCTTCTTCCCCTTCCAAGGATCTTGTCTCTTCAGGGGAGCCGAGAAGCTGGTGAGGTGGTTGGCAGAGAGCGAGGGAATTGGGGTTGTGGTTGTTATTGTTGTTGTTAGGGAATGAAGTTTTATTGTTATTAATGTGAGTATTATTATTATTATTGAATACAGTTTAATAATTATTATTACTATCATTTTTTTGGTATCACAGTCCTCCAATTCGACTGGGTGGTATTGATAGTATGGGGTTCCGGGTTGCATCCTGCCTCCTTAGGAGTCCATCACTTTTCTTACTATGTGTGCCGTTTCTAGGATCACACACTTCTGCATGAGTCCTGGAGCTACTCAGCCTCTAGTTTTTCTAGATTCCTTTTCAGGGATCTTGGGATCGTGCCTGTGCTCCTATGATTATGGGTACAATTTCCACTGGCATATCCATATCCTTCTTATTTCTATTTTCAGATCTTGATATTTCTATCCATTTTTTCCCCTCTTTCTCTTCAACTCTGATGTCCCATGGTATTGCGCCATCAACTGAGTGATACTTTCTCTTGATTGTCAATCAAACGTCACGTCTGGTCTATTTGAACTTTTCACCCTATCTGTTCTGATACCATAGTCCCAGAGGATCTTTGCCTGATCGTTTTCTATCACTCCTTCAAGTTGGTGCTCGTACCACTTATTACTGCAAGGTAGCTGATGTTTCTTGCACAGGCTCCAGTGGAGGGCTTTTGGTACTGAATCATGCCTCTTTTTGTACTGGTTCTGTGCAAGTGCCGGACATTCGATTCCTATGTGGTTTATGGTATCATTTTTCGTATTGCACTTCCTACATATGGGAGAGGTGTTATTTCCGTCTATCGTTCTTTGAACATATCTGGTTCTTAGGGCCTGATCTTGTGCCGCTGTTATCATTCCTTCAGTTTCCTTCTTTAGCTCTCCCCTCTGTAGCCATTGCCATGTGTCATTGCTGGCTAGTTCTTTAGTCTGTCTCATGTATTGTCCGTGCATTGGTTTGTTGTGCCAGTCCTCTGTTCTGTTTGTCATTCTCCTGTCTCTGTATATTTCTGGGTCTTCGTCTACTTTTATTAGTCCTTCTTCCCATGCACTCTTTAGCCACTCGTCTTCACTGGTTTTCAGATATTGCCCCAGTGCTCTGTTCTCGATTTGACGCAGTCCTCTATACTTAGTAGTCCTCTCCCTCCTTCCTTTCGTGTTATGTATAGTGTGTCTATATTTGCTCTTGGGTTGTAGTGCTTTGTGTATTGTCATATGTTTCCTGGTTTTCTGATCTATGCTGCAGAGTTCTGCCTTCGTCCATTCCACTATTTCTACGCTGTATCTGATTACTGGCACTGCCCATGTGTTTATGGCTTTTATCATATTTCTGGCGTTGAGTTTTGACTTGAGTATCGCCTTGAGTCTTTGCGTATATTCTTTCCTGATCGTGTCCTTCATCTCTTGGTGTTTTATATCCCCTCCTTCCATTATTCCCAGGTATTTGTATCCAGTCTCATCTATGTGTTTGATGTTGCTCCCATCTGGTAGCTTTATCCCTTCAGTTCTCGTTACTTTGCCTTTTTGTATGTTGACTAAGGCGCATTTTTCTATTCCAAACTCCATCCTGATGTCCCCAGATACAATTATTATTATTATTATTATTATTACTTTAAATACTAATGCACAACATCAGGTGTTGATAGTTGTAATATTCAGTTTGAAAAATCATTCTATCTTTATCTTCAAGAGCCAAAACATCTTATCTTACCTGATATTATGAGGACTAATATTTATATAGTTGACGGAAAACCATTAACTCTAATGGCTGATCAGTATACGCGCCCATCACTTCATGTGTCATATTAGCCCAGATTTAATCTCAAGTGGATGAGTGGTTTCATCTTAGGGTCTGCTTTTTTTTTTAAATATTGCTTTAAGTTCATTGTTATTATTATTATTTTTTTTTTGTCTATCACAGTCCTCCCATTCGACTGGGTGGTATTTTATAGTGTGGGGTTCCGGGTTGCATCCTGCTTCCTTAGGAGTCCATCACTTTTCTTACTATGTGCGCCGTTTCTAGGATCACACTCTTCTGCATGAGTCAAGGAGCTACTTCAGCCTCTAGTTTTTCTAGATTCCTTTTCAGGGATCTTGGGGTCGTGCCTAGTGCTCCTATGATTATGGGTACAATTTCCACTGGCATATCCCGTATCCTGGAGCTACTTCAGCCTTTATTATTATTATTATTATTATTATTGTTATTATCATTATATTTGCGTCTTCTTGTTTGAATTGTTTTCAGCTCATTATTATTATTATTATTGAGAATATACCAAAACTCAAATTCCTGCATGAAAGATAAACCAAAAGATAGAGCAGTTAAACAAAGCACGGTCACTCTTGGGTCCCCAATTATGTTGAATAAGGAGCCATCAAGAGTGTTAGCCAAAATGATACCTGTAAAGAAAAGTTGAAATTTATAAATTAAAAAAATCTGCGCATTCAGTCAGCGAGCCAAAGAGAGTGTTGTCCAAAGTGATACCTGTAGAAAACAATGGCAGCTGGCTGGCCATATGAGATAGCTTAGAGCCAGTGTTTCGTTCGAGTAAATGGGGGGGGAAGTTGCATGTTAGAAGTGTAGGAAGGGTTCAGGCATTGCTTTTAAGGTTCTCTGCCCCTAGCCGCAACCCCCTTTCGTTCCTTTTACTGTGCCTCCTTTCATATTCTCTTTCTTCCATCTCACTTTCCACCCTCTCCTTTTACTGTCAATTTCCGTTTCAGTGCTGAATGACCTCATGGATTCCAGAGCTTGGCTTGCAAGACAAAAGCGCTTTCTTTCTCATCTTTCCATGGGTAACTTTCACTTGAACATTCCCACTTTCTAATGATTGGTTCCAAAGCTTTCTCTTTGAATCTGGTATCGCCAGAACAAAAGCACTTTCTTTTTACCTCTTTTGAAAGTTAACTTTCACTCGGGAGGGCATACCCACTTGCTGATCATTGGGCTTCGAGCTTTCTACTAGCGTGGTCCAGTTATTAGCAGAACTTAAACGCTTTCTTTTTCTTCTCTCTTCTTCCTTAAGAAACTTTCGCTTGAGCATACCCACTTTCTAATTATGGGTTCTGAGATTTCTCTCTCATCACTTTTAATCAGTGGGTCAATTGTGTTTAAATTCCTCCGAGGAAGATTATTTAAATTCAATAAATAAATATTCTACCTGTATGTTTGAGTCTTGTTCAAATTCATCTCCAAGAAATTAAACAAATAAATAGATAAATATTCTTTCTGTATATTTAAGTCATGTTGAAATTCATCTCAAGGAAGTTAATCAGATAAATAAATGAATATTCTGCCTGTATGTTTGAGTCTCGATATCATCTTCTATGGTATTTCAAGATGGCAACGGTTCGACACACACACACAAAAGATACCCTCCGTCCTACACAGCTATAACCACGTGGTCTTATTGCCTTACCCACTCTCTCTCACGCAGAGAGAGAGAGAGAGAGAGAGGAATATTCTTCGCAAAAAAAAATAACTTAAAAAAAATGTTTTTGGCTGGAGGTGGTCTGTGGGACGTAGGTGAACTGGCTTCCTCTGCCATCTATCGGCAGTTTTGGGCACTTGAACTTCGGCCCCCTAGCAGCGTTTCTGGCCGCCCACGCCATCTGTTGGGAGTCTGGGACCCCAGAGACAATCGATAGGAACAGCTCTGGCAACAACGAGGTCCCTTTTGGCTCCCCCTCCCCTCCCGAAACTGTGGCCTATGTTGTGTAAGTTTTTGAGAATTGGTGAGGTGTTTAGAAGTAATATTAATAATAATAAATAATGACAATGGACGTTATATCTCGTTCTGTCAGTTTCTTTTTTATGGCATAATTACTCTTGATACTAATTGAGAGAGAGAGAGAGAGAGAGAGAGAGAGAGAGAGAGAGAGAGAGAGAGAGAGAGAGAGAGAGTAGTTGGTTGCTTTCTCAAATCATCTTATCCTATGACTTGATTCCTCGTAAGGTACACACACACACACTCATATATATGTGTGTAAAATAAACAATTGAATAAGGTGACGAACACAGCGTTTTAAGAAACAGCTTTATTGAACAACATTATCACAGACATTATTATAAACTCTTTTAACAAGATACAAGAGAATTAATTGTGAACATTTATGCACAGTTTGTGGTGTTCTCGTCAGACTTGGTAACAAAATTTATAGTATATATATATATATAGTATATATATATATATATATATATATATATATATATATATATATATATATATATATATATGTCTCCTTCAATATTTCTTTGATCTTTATAACAAGTCAACTAGCTGTCAGGTACATGATTTATTATTTACGTCAAAAGGAACCCAGTGGAATATGCTGTCATGGCACACGCTTAGATTACTCTGTCTCACCCAGGGGTTGAACCCAAGTAAGTGTATGCGTGTGTGAATGTGTGTGTGTGTGTGTATGTGTGTCTGTCAGTGTAAACCACTAAATGTAGCAGGAGGCAAAATTCAGCCCTGTGGGATACCATCCAAAACTAAGATGATGTCATCACCATCAGCCGCACCTTCAAACACGACACCACACGGAGTGTCGTCTGCTATGCCACATGCCATTTCCTCATAATCTTTCAGTCGATTCTCGGCGTAAGCTTCAACCATGAGTTCCATTTTGGTCAGCTTGACAGAACTCTTGTGCAGAGCACCCCTCAATAACTCCTGTATGTCCTTAGTCAGTTCGCTCATCTCAGCGTCCTGAAAGCCGACAGACAGCGGTTTTTGCCACCCGTAGGCTTTGAACACCTCGCTGAGAGGGCCCAGCATTTCTGCAGAGGCGCAGTAGACCCACAAGTCAAGTTTTGCACTCCTAGGGATAGGTGATGCCGTGCAACAGTGTGCAAAGTTTCTGAGATCTTCAGTGCTTTCTATCATTACACTCAGTTGGATATCTGCGTCTTTCTCTTGGGAGCATTTTAAGAGGCTAATTAAGTCACTTGTGTTTTTGTCTTGCAACTTTCCATTAAATGTTAGGGTTATTGTGTCCGTCTTTACGAGCTGACCTAAACATTGCTCCATATCTGCAGAGAGAGCAAAATTACACATTATACTAACAGGAGTTGTTGGTGAGACTTCCATCATCGTGGACAGCATTTGGCCTAAACCATCTGGCAGTGACTCTTCACGATTAAACCATAGTTTACATTTGTGTGGACTGAACTTTGTTTTCCTTAGCAAGAAGTCTACCGCTTCAAAAACCTCAGTGTCGTAAGAATTTGGCGAGAAAAACTCTATCACATTCCATTCAAAGACTTCTCGAAGAAGCTTACAGACAGCTGGATGCTCGTGGCATTCTCTGAGAAATGTAGCCCATTGAACCCATGCTGTGGTAGATGTCGCTTGTCGATACTCTCTGACGATTTTCCTCAAGTACTCAAGATTGATGTCGTCTTTTGAGGTTTCCATTGCAGCCAAAAACTGTAATGTGTTTTGCTTATCGACTTTTTCAGCGTCAATCTCAAAGCTATATGGAGATTCATCATCATGACCTGCTCCTCCTTCTTTGCCTTCTTGTATGAAGTCTTGATGGTGGCCTTCAGCACAGGGACTTGGCCATTCCACCCTCCCTTCATTAACAAAAGAGCCATCCTTTGAAAATCCTCTTTTCTTTAAACTATAACTATAATACTCCTCTGCATATGGTGCCCTGTGATGATATTTATACCTGCAGCAGTTTGTTACACAGCTGAGAAGTGCTTCCATACAAAAAGCACCTCTTTGTTTAGCCTTCTTCTTACGTTGCCAGGAAAGTGCATTTTCTTCCACTGCTGTGGGTAGTGCAGCTGACCTTATTGGTTTTTGAGGTTGTGTATAATTTATGTGTAAAATATCATGCCTAGGCATTCCTAGTATGTCTTGATTTTGACTCACGTACACAGCAGTGAGGTATTCCTGGAAACTTTTGTGGAAAAATTCCCATGCATACTGTGTCCTGAACTTTTTTTGTAATGTGATACACTTCATGAAACAGGACAGAGCATCCATTGGGTCTATATTGTTGCTTTCTGCTTCTTGCACGAGTTCGTCTGCCCGCTTTTCATCCAGCACCTGTGTGTTGTGCCGGAGTGTCTCCCAAGCCGCTTTACTGAGGGCCTTGAGCCACTTCTGACACGTGCGTTCAACCAGGCTGATGTGTCGCGACTCTCCAAGCCTCCGCTGAGTCCTCTGGGCAAGCTGCTTGATTTTCATCTCTGTGATTTCCTGGTGAATGCGTGTCACCGTTGTCGTCTGAGACAAAGACACGTCGTCGTCAAGCCACAGCGACACCAGCATCATCATTGTCAGTGGCATGCACAGTAAAGCATACAGATGGTGCTCTAGCTCTTGGATTCTCTCATACAGCCTATTGAGA
Source organism: Macrobrachium nipponense (assembly GCF_015104395.2). Taxonomy (NCBI): domain Eukaryota; kingdom Metazoa; phylum Arthropoda; class Malacostraca; order Decapoda; family Palaemonidae; genus Macrobrachium; species Macrobrachium nipponense. The sequence continues at coordinate 7,077,724 of NC_087223.1, forward strand.
GTGCTTTCATAGTCACTTATGTTCACCTTGACTGTTGCCAGAAGTTTACCAAGGTACTCCCTGCGCTGATTACTGTCAAAACCTTTTGCAAAGAAAATACAAGTATCCTTGCTGTTGGATGACATTAGGGTCTTGGCATCCTCAGTAAATTCCGGTCTGCAGGTTATAATTTTCCTGTTCTTAGGAAATTTAGTGGTCAGTTCTCTGACAATAGCCCTCACATTTGAGCCTGCCTCATCGAGACCATCGACGACGAAGAGAACGCAACACTTCTGAAGGGCCGGTATCACATCTTCCTGCCGGATAGTACTGCATGTGTTTGGCAGCAACTCCTCTGTCAGGTATTCTCGCAGAGATTTTGAGTTGACTGTGTGGCACTGTATGAATATTATGATCTCAACATCTGGCAAATTTATGTCTTCTCCCTTAACAGAGGCCCATTTATGAAGAATGTATTTACAGACATGACTTTTCCCAATGCCTGCGATCCCTTCGATGATCATGACCCGCGGAGGAGTGCTGTTCTCGATGCGATGAGAGAGGATGTCCTCCACTGACATAACAGAGTTATTCATGTCTTTGATGGTTACGTTTGTAAAGATTTCTGACTCTCGAAGGTCGTTGTTTCCCTCTGCTGTTGGAACCTGAAACCACTGCACTAGAGCTGATGACCACAAATCGAGATAGTGGGGAAACAACTCGGCCTGAGAGTTGACTACCAGCTTGTTCACGATATCCTGGCGCAGGTCTTCCAGTTCCTTCTGATAAGACTTTAGAGAGTATTTCGAAGTCGAGTTGAGAATCTCGTCTAATTTGACTCTGGCGGTTTTCACATCCTGCGAGAGGTCAATGTTTTTCCGTTGGCTGACCTTGCACAGTATATTCTCCAGCAGTGTCTTCAGCTTCGATGAGCGCTCTTGAAGTTCTTCGTCGCTCAACGTGACGGCTTCGTGCGCCAGGAAGTTTCTCTCGCACTTTATGCGGTACAACATGTGCTCAAGCTCCTCATTAACTCCGGTTGCTGTTGGTTCCGTCCACTTCTTATCAGAAGTAGGTGCAAGACCACAAACCCACTGGAGCAGCTTGTACAGAAATGTAATGTCGAAGGTTTGCCAGTCGGTTCCTGCCTCCAAGGTATTTCTCTCATGTAGAGTAAAGATTTTTCTGTATTGTGTGTTGGAGAAACCTAGAACATGACTGCAGTAATCTTTGACACTTTGCCCTTCTCCACTGTATAGTGCAGTGCAAACCTGCAGGAAGTAAAAAGATAAACAGCTTAACAAGAATCCTTCTCAAACAAACTTTTTATCTATTTTACACTAACTGTGGTTGCTATAATTTAGTTATAAATGAAGTTCGTTTCTCTTCTGTAAATGTGAATTAGTTATTATATATATTAATATCCCAGATATGAATTTCACACAAAAATTACATAAGAGGGATTTTTTCCTGCTGTCTGTTGCATTTCATGGAAATCTGATAAGACATAAACCACTGACATACTATTAATGGCTTTGTATGTTGATGGTAATAGTGACAGTGTCCTGCCATTAGTGCTTACAGTCACTTTGTGCCAGTATATTTTCAAATTTGTAAATAAAGAAACTCAGATGATATAGTATAGAGACACTCATGCACAATACACTGTTATTCATAACATTAATATATAATGGAGCATTATGATTTGTAGTCCCTGAATTATGCAGATGTTCCAGCTATGCAAGTTAAGATGTTGCCCTGAGCACACAGCATTCAAAACTATCACCATACAACCTAGTAACTGCGTAAATGGTTAGTGGCGAGCAATTGAAAACTGTCGCTCTTGCAAGCAAAGGAATATAAAAGTATAAAACAGCTTACTTTGGCCAAGGTGGTAGCTGTGGGTCCTTTAGGTCGAAGCATGATGAAATACTTGAGCAAGTTCTCATCTTCCCTGGAGACTTCATCCTCCGGCAAGGGTCCAGGTGGTGCGTCGCTGAATATTGTGGCTGCAGCGGGTTGGATGAGATCTTCGACATCATCACCAGTACTCGCATCTGCCTCCCGAGATGTTGCGAGACTTGCCGCTGTCTGGATAACCCCAGATGCCCCTGGAACATTGCTAGGAGAATCTGTGTTTGTGTCTGGAGGTGCCACAGCACTTTCTGCCTTTGGGAGACGATGAGACATCTCAAAAATTACTCTAATTGATTGGTTGGTGATAACTATTGTGTCCGAACTTTCTGTTGTGTCTTCAAGATGAGGTTCCGACTTCCTTAGTTAGTGTTGGGTTTCATCCGCGGGCATTTGGCACTGCAGGGTAGAATGAGAAGTCTGTAGGGGGCATTTGTCAAGGTTTGATATGTTACGCAGGGTCTTGAGTAAACTTTGAAATCAGCATTTCATACAATTCCCATAAGATTTCATATACATAAGGTTCTAGTAAGGAGGAAAAATTTGTTTAGTTACCTTTACAGTTGATTTTCAATTGTTACAAAAACCATATTTTATGGTGCGACCCAAACCCTAATAGCTCCATGTTGGTTGTTCTCTTCAATGTCATCCCTGTAAACAAAGATATTTCTGGTGAAAAAAGTTGATTATATAATATATATATAATATATATAATTATATATAAGCAGTGTACCCCAGGTAAAATAAAACACTGTTTGTGATTTCTGACTGGTTCCATCTCCATGTCTGAAGACATCTTGGAAAGGTCTCACACAAAGTGGTTGATATTTATAATATATCTGCTAGGGGAACTGTCAAAACGAACATACAGACTTGAGTTGGTCCTCAAATTACAAATCTATTTACCTTTGCAGTTGATCTCATGCCTTTGCGGAATCTGTTCGTTTTTCATATTTCTTTTTGACGAACAGATGTGTCAGGAAGTTACTTGACCTCAAACACTTAACATCAGTTTGGCTTCAAGCTTTCTGTATTTTTTTTACAGTAACTAGCGAATGTATATTGTTACAAAGTGCCAAGTTACCATGCATCAAACATTACCTCACAAAAAGCCAGACACCTGAACCCTCATAACACGTTTAAACGACTGAATACTCTAAAGGCAACAGTGATCCCTTAACACTTACCAGTATTGCAGAAAATCAGACTAAGTTCATCAAAACAGGTGTGAGGTAATCTTGTAAGTAATTAAATTTATCAAAGGGCATCACTCCTTCAACAACTTTAAAACTCTAAGTATTTCCCTGACTTCAGAAGTCTAAGTACTTCCCTGGTTCTAAGTCACTTCAAGTTACTTGAAGGAAAGTAAATCAATTACCACTCTATGTCTCTACCTATCATCAATATAGTCATAATCAAATATAATTATACTGGTGTAATAATTAAAACTCATAAAAATTTTAAATACAAAAAATTATTATCAAATTCAAAATTTATAAGTGAAATTCACAATATCAGGGAAAATTACTGTTACTTGAAAACAAAGTAAAGTTTAATTAATTCTTGAATCAAATTAAGTAAAATTAAATCAAAATTAATTTATCACAAAATTCAAGAAAATTAATTCAATTGAAATTCAAAAGTGTTAGGCAATAATTGAAAACTTGAAATTAATTCACAAGTGCTAAACAACAATAAAACTTGAAAAGAATTCTAAGTAAATACAAATTAATTCACAAATGTTAAGTTTACTTAAATGTGCAGTGATTAAGCAATGAAAATAATTAAGTCAATTAAATTGTGAATGCAAATGAAAATATAAAACAAAAAGACACACTTCAATAAGAAAAGGAATAAATGCACAAACAATGGAACAGACACAAACACACACAAAAAAAAAAAAATCAGCAATGTGTAAAAGTGTAAATCTTTTCCACTCAAAAACACTGTAACCAACAGTTTTTACCAAACTTTCACAACCATCGGTTATTAGTTAACCACAGTTCCTATCAATCATTAGTTAAACACAATTCCTATCCGTTATTAGTTATTACCTAACCGTTATTAGTTGCAACTAATAAAAATATAACACACTTTACCTTGGTATACCAATTTCTTTCTCTGCTGCAGTCCTGTCTTACACAATTTCACAAAAACCAGGCGCCGTTACGAAATAATGTCTGTTCAGATTCCACAAAAGAAACTAAATAACACTAAATAAATTCTAAGAAACATCAAACATGAAATTCTAAAATGTTACGAGTGACCAATTTATGTTACGTTAATACAATCTCAATGATGTCGAATGAGAGAGAGAGTGAGAGAGAGAGAGAGAGAGAGAGAGAGAGAGAGAGAGAGGGAGATCTAACTGCCTCGAGGTTCTATGATCGAAAGAAATCTCTTCCTTCACGGAAAAGCTGGAGAGGGGCAGATGTCAAATCGTTCTTGGCACGAAAGCTTCTCGAAAGTTCTGAAATCTGACACAATCTTACATACAAAATGTTCAACACCCACGTGGGACTTGACAAAGATATACACATACAAGACGAGTCTGTTAAAAAAAAAGAAAGACGTACCCGACTCGATTGAGACGGAGGCTGGGCGACAATTAAAATTGACATGTTTTGATGACAACGCTTGAGTCAAGCTCGCTATCAAACGTGCTGACAGAGTAGGGAAGCAAACGGATCTCGCAGACTCTAATCTTAAAGTGTCGACATAAAAGTTAAACATTCACAGTTTCGAACAGACAAAGTTCTCTCTCTTTTTACGTTATATATATATTCTTTTACAAGATGTAAATGCAAAATCTGAACACACATTTAAAACATCCTATTCTAAGCTATCTAGGAATCTGAAAAAATGTTGCACAATCTACATGACATTTCAAAGAGGGGAAAACATGCATTTTGAAAGTAGCAATATATAATAATATATATCGTAATCTCTGCCACTAAATGTCAGTCCTGTAGATGTCTTAGATGGAGATTTTGGAACTTGTCAGGATTCATACCCGGTATATCTTAGTTTTACCAGACCACAAAGCTGATTAACAGGTCTCCAACGGCTTGCCCGAAGGATTAGATATTTTTACGTGGCTAGGGACCAAGTGGTTTCTTAGCAACGGGACCTACAACTTATTGTGGGATCTGAACATCATTATATCGAGAAATCAATTTCTATCACC